>NC_135503.1:88787955-89087955 GCF_052857255.1 Amblyomma americanum
AAGACACTATCGCTTATTTTGCTTTCGCGCTATAAGACCTGCACCTGCGAATTTCTTCTTTTTGATTTTTACCAATCAGAGCAGCGCCATCTAAATTTAAACCTCTCACGGATAGATTTTTTGAATATCGCCCCAATGATTTCATCTTTTGGACACCGTGCACGCACAACACTGAGCCTATACAGAGCGCGCCTATCTCCAAGGAAGGTGGATGCGTGTAAGCCTTTGCCGGGATTAGCGAGTAATAGAGAACGGGAAACACGCGAGGAAAATCAGACACATAAGTTCAGTTAAGAGAATGACGCGGCAGTGCACGACAAAGAAGGGACCTGAAAGCTTCTCTCCATACTTCTTTTTGTTGTGTGAGCGCGACATTTTGCTGCTTGGACTGAAAAATACCTAACACGGTTAAAGAAACCTAGAAAATTTTTCAGGCTCAAATTCCTCCCGGGACTCGGGTCTTACGTGCCAGTGAAGGCTGAAATGAGCCGTACATGCAGCCATATAGTGTTGTTTTCTTCATTAATTAACGAGATGAAGACCTACGTAATGCAGTAACCGTTATGTTCTGTCTTCGATTCGCCGCGCTGTAACTGTAAATGAAAGAGAATCCCTTGGAATCTAAAGCGCTCAGTGAAACAATGACCACAAGTTGCTTTTCTCATTTGCGTGCACTAAAGCTGCCCTGAAGGCTTAACAAGCACGGCGCCTCGGATAGTTCCGTGCACCAACAGGGAACACAATAGGAGAGCCATTGAGCTTCAGGAGGAGTAATGTGAGAACGCACACGAACGTACGTTTAGAATGGAAGCTTCTATGTGTATCCAAGTATTCTTTCGGAGGATATCTTTATTTTAATTTCTCTATTGTTATTATGTTTCTGCTGCCAAGCTGACCTAGGAAAAATTGCGTTATATGGAGTATACACCTGAGATCGGAAAAAGGGCGAGATTGATGCTGCAAATGGTCCGCAAGAAAAACAAAAGAAAAAAAGTGAAAAACAAATGTTTTCCTTGTCCACGTTACAGCCTAATAAACAAGTCAGAAAGGTATTGTGAGAAAGTGTGTTTAAAGCACACAGCCTCACTAAAGGTGCAGCACAGAGAGAGTACTGCGCGTGGACGCTTCACATCAGCGATGTAAGGTGCATCTGGAGTGCATGTTGCTGGGCGAGCCGGTCGTACATCGTTGAGTAAGGGTACTGCGCAAAATAATACAAACATGGACGAGAAGGGCACAAGGACGGGCGGACTTTGCTGTTCCCATTAATAGAATACTTAATTGGCAATCCTAAAAAGTACGACATTTGTCCGAAGCCTCTGTGATACCCGCAGAAATAAATTTTGGCGCGACTGGGTTTCGAGCCCGCGGTGGCGCGAACAGATCAGCTTCGCTGGCCACTGCACGAGAGCACTATATGCTATCGCCGCAGCCAATCACGCCTCGTGTTCAACTGCAACGCACCCAAGCGCTGCGTTTTACATGTCGTCGTTTTATAAACTTCCATCCGTACGCAAAAAACGCGCCAATAGATAAAATAGGTCGCCGGCGTTCATTGGGTGCATTGGCGTTCCTGTTCACAACATTGTAGACTGCGTTGATTTTGAGAAGTGAGTGAAAAACTTTTCTTGAACATTTGCGTAGTTCGGCGGCAGCAGGATCCGCGTCGTCTTCATATCAGGCGATCCCGGATCCCGTCTTCGCAAGGTCGGGCCCTCATTCCAGGGCTCCGCTGAGCCGCGCTGCCTCGTAAGCGTGCTGCACCAGGGTCCTTTGGACCGTGAGATCGCTGCTGACGAGCCGGCTCTCCCATTGCTCCGCACTTGTGTGTTTGTTTTGGTGGAATTTTATGTTTTGCTCACACTCCCATGTGGTGTGGTACAGAGTTGGTACCGCCCCGCACCACGGGCATGTGGCTCTGTATTGTGTCGGAAACATCTTGTTTAGTATGTGTAAATTTGGAAAAATACCCGTCTGCAATCTGCGCCACACGGTAGCCTCTTCCTTTGTTAGTGCCCTGTGTGGCGGAGGATATTTATACCTTAAGCCCCTGTATAGGTCCAGGTGCTCTGCATACCCCCCGTCGCAGGCTCGTGTGCAAAAGTCGTCCGGTAATCCCGCTCGGAAACTCATCGCTCGAGCATGGCCGCCCGCTCTTTCATTTCCCTTAATACCTGCATTTCCGGGTATCCAAACCAGGCTGTGTATGTGTTTTGTGTCTGAGACACGCGCTTTTCTGAGTATGTTCATGGCTGCGGCACTTATCCTTCCCCTAGTGTAGTTCCTACATGCCTCTTTCGGGTCTGTAAGTATGTTTAGACACTTGTTTCCCTGAGAGCCGCAAGCGACCGCTAGAGCTATGGCAACCTCCTCGGCTTTTGTTGCGTCCGCAGCCTCTGCCGCTGCACAGGTGATAAGTTCTCCCTGGTGGTCGACTACTACAGCCGCGCGCCGTGCGCTTCCTATCCATCAGGTACAGCGCCGCGTCCGTGAAGACCATGTTTTCCAGATTGGCTAAGCCTCGCTCGATATACTCGGCTCTTGCTTTCCGTCTTCCTTCGTGCAGGTTCGGATCCATGTTCCTGGGCAGGGGTGCGACCCGAATGGCTTTTCTAATTCCATCCGGGACGTCCCTGTACCTGTCAAGGCGCTTTTGTGTTTCCACCCCTATTCTTTTCAGCAGTTCCCGGCCTGTTGGCGTGCCTCGGAGTCTCGTATACTGTGCCCTGATTTGGGCCTCCCTCAGCTCTTGGAAGGTGTTACTAATCCCTAGCTGGAGTAGTTTCTCGTTCGGTGTGTTCCTAGGTAGATGCAGGGCGGTCTTATATGCCTTCCTTAATATTACATCTATCTGTTCCATGTCGGCTTTGGTTGGTATCTGGTAGGGCAGTGAATAGGTGACTCGGCTGACTATCAGGCTGCTCACGAGTCTGAGCGTGTCTTTTTCTTTCATGCCATACCGCCTATGCGAGACTCTGCTGATCATTCTTCCTATCTGCTCTGCTGCTTTACTTATTAGGCTGATGGTGTGACTGCATTTCCTGCTTCTTTGCAGCCACATACCTAGCACCCTTATCATGTCTTTCTCTGGGATCCTCTGCCCTTCCAGGTAGACTTCCAGCTCCGCTTTAGCGGGATGTCTTCCGACTCTCAGCAGCTCCGATTTCTCGGTTGAGCATCTGAGGCCTCTTTCTCTGGTGTACTTTTGCACGCACGCGGCTGCTTCCTGTAGTCTGTCCTCCTTCTCCCCCAGAGAGCCCTGGGTGACCCATACCGTGACATCGTCGGCATACATCGCGTGTTTTATTCCTGGTATCCTCTCGAGTTGCCGCGCAAGCCCGATCATCGCAACGTTGAACAATATCGGTGAGATGACCGATTTTGAGGAAAGGAAATGCGATCAGTGGCCTCGGTCAGTGGACACCCCAATCGCGGTTTCAGGTACATGGCGATGGTTTTCACCTGCAAAAACGTGCTTGCGCACAATATTTCGTGCTTAGAAGACTAAAGTTGTAGGCCACTTGGAGAGACATTACGACTAAAACTCAGCAGACACAGTACGGAGGCAGGTCACAACACAGGGAGGTGAGAAAAGCCAAAGCCACTGTGACCCTGTGTCCCCGTGCGGTGCATGATTATTAAAAAATGCCAAAACACCAGCAACTTTTTCTTTCTGTGTGTACGTTTTTGAGCCTCCCTTGATTTCATGAAAGAGGTGACTGCGTTGCCGTTGCAGGCTTATGCAACCTGTTTTCTTCTGCGTGTAATTTCATCGTCTTGAATAAGGAGGATGAGTTAAGGGTACAGACGAAAATATTCTCGGTGTACGTTTTATTTTCGCTTTGAAAGAGGCATACGGTCCTATTAATTATGAAAATAAGATGAAACACCAGTGCTCAGAGTGAAGAACTAATTACAAACGATCATGTTAGACAGCTTCGCTCTCGGTCGGCGTCAGCTCTCAAGTGCACCTTGACGTTACGTGCCAGTAGGCACCTGGACTACCTGAATTCTGACGACATCACCATCGCCGTAGGCACTGGCTGTTCCTGATAACAACCTCTGGGTTCAGTGATGTCACAGTAAATGGGGAATGTGTGCCTTGACGTCACTCGATGTGGGTGCAAGGGCCAAGCGGACCCCCGTACAACATTCAAATTTACATTAAATTAAGTTCTGCAAGCATGCGAATGAAGCTTGCTAGAAGGCATCTCCTCACGCACATAAAACGAATCATATCATTTGTATGACGGATGATCAGTGCATGGGCTGGAGGAGATGCTTTAGCGATTGGGCATAGTGTAGATTGCCGCCCTACCCCTATCCTTTCATACTGTCGCTCCCACCTTCATTTCATCTGCCTGCATCTCCCTGTCCTTTTATTTCCGCTAGCCGCAGCTCAGGTGCTTCAGGTTTCGCTGGCAGATGCCTTACCCGCCGCGGTGGCTCCGTGGTTAGGGCACTCGGCTACTGATCTGGAGTACCCGGTTACGAACCCGACCGCGGCGGCTGCATTTCGATGGAGGCGAAACGCTAAGGCGCCCGTGTGCTGTGCGAGGTGAGTGCAGGAGGTTGAATTGGTTTAATATTTATTGTTTTTTTGGGGGGGAAAGGAAATGGCACAGTATCTGTCTCATATATCGTTGGACACCTGAACCGAGCCGTAAGGGAAGGGATAAAGGAGGGAGTGAAAGAAGAAAGGAAAATAGGTGCCGTAGTGGAGGGCTCCGGAATAATTTCGACCACCTGGGGATCTTTAACGTGCACTGACATCGCACAGCACGCGGGCGCCTTAGCATTTTTCCTCCATAAACACGCAGCCGCCGCAATCGCGTTCGAACCCGGGAACTCCGGATCAGTAGTCGAGCGCCCTAACCACTGATGATGATGATGAATCAACATTTATTAAGGCCGAAATAAATCGGTGGTGCACGCAGGCACCAGACGCGGTGGTTTCCTATTTACGGGACCCATATGTTTCCAGCAGCTCCTGGCCCCTGTCCGTCAGTGCGAGCTGAATCGGTAGGGCGGGGCTGAATAACAAGGTCTCCCATCGCTCAAGGGATTGATGATTGGGGGTGTTAGCTGGAAGGGGAGTAGTGGGGGTCTTGAGTTTTGTGCACTCTGCCAAGACTTGCGCCAGGTTGCCGTTTTCTCGTTTGCAAAAAGGACAAAGAATATCGTGTTCCGCAGGGTACATGCGGTTCATCAGTACGAGATGCGCAAGCGATCCAGCCTGCGCTCGACGCAGGATCGTCTGTTGTTCCCTGGTGAATTTTGTGTGCGGTTCTAGCAGTCTGCACCTTTCCTCACGGTACATCCGGGTAATGTCCCGAAAGCTGGTGACCGGGTGCGGTAGCTCTGCCGACTCATGCTCGGCCCGGATTGACACTTCTCAAGCATGGTAGTCGGCGATGATGTTGCCTGCTACCTGCGAGTGAGCCGAGGCCCACACGAGCTCTATAGCTCTTCCTGGAGGCTTGCACTTGAATAGAATGACTCGGGCCGCGGAGGAGATTACCCCCCAGTGGAAGCTTCAGTAGGCTGTCCTTGAGTCGGTGACCACGGTGTCCACGATCGGCTGTGCGAGTGCGAGGCCCACGGACGCTTCTTCGGCAACTGCGGGGTCTGTTGTCTTCAGGGACGCGCTGACGATCAGCCTGTCTTTTGACGTAACCACCACCGCTGCATGGTCACTGTGTTTTCGGAGCGAGACGTCCACGTGGAGGACCCTGGGGTCCTCTACGCGGGATGGCTTTGGCCCGCGCGGTGCGCCTCTCGTCGTCCTTGCCCGGCGTCATGCTCCGGGGAAGGGCTTTGGTCTGAATGGTCGTCTTCCAGTCCTCCGGAAGGGCCGCCTTGATGGGTACTGGCTCCATCTGCCATCCTATCTTGCGTAGGACAGCTCGTCCGTGTTCCGTGTGTTTGAGTCGGATTCTCTTATTAGAGAGGTGGGCTTCGATGAGCTCCTCCATCGTGTTGTGGTGTTGTGGGCACCCATGTCTAGCAGTCTTTGCGTGGACGAGTATATGGGCATGCCCAGTGCTTGCTTCGTTGCCTTACGAAGCATCGTGTTTAGGGTGTCCCCATTCGGCTTCGTCAGCTGGAGATACGGGGCGGAGTAGGTAACCCGAGACACGACGAACGCCCGTACCAGTCGCATGGCATCGTCCTCTTTAATGCCTCGGTTTCTGTTAGATACCCTCCGAAGCATACTATCTGTTCGGTTGTAGTATTCATCTTTGTGACGGCGGCGTGTGCCTTCCCTAACCACTGAGCCACCGCGACGGGCGAGGTTGAATCCCCAGGAGGTCGAAATTATTCCGGAGCCCCCCAGTAAGGCACCTCTTTCTTGCTTTCTTCTTTCACTCCCTCGTTTATCCCTTCCCTTAAGGCGCGGTTCAGGTGTCCGCCGATATGTGAGATAGATACAGCGCCATTTTTTTCCCCAAGCACCAATAATAATTTCATGCCGCGACTAGCAACACCTTTTCCTTCCATTCTTATTTTATTAATAAATAGCGACTAACAACAACATTTGCTTGCGTCCGAAGTTTTGTGTCTGCACGCCTTTAAACGCTGAATTGAACTCGTTTCCTGCAGGCGCTGTCTCAGACAGCTATACGCGCATCGCTAGGCCGCTCTACATGCCATACCATGGAAAAAGAGCTTCCAGCCGGGTGTTTTCCGAGTTGGTCAACAAGACCGTTATCCAGTTCCAGGTTCTGCAAGCGTTCTACTTGTTTGCTTTACTCCATCGTCTGTCAGGCGCACGGCTCTCAGTTAAGTCATCTGATAAACGAAAAACGAGCTTTTTTTTCGCAAAAAGAAATAGAAAGCTTCAAGGAAAGTAGATTGAAAGGGGACTAGGAGACAAACAAAAATATTGAAGATAAAATCAGTCGTCATTCTGTCAGAACCGCGCGGCTTCGCGATCGCACTTGTGTGTGTGTTTTCTCGTGATACCTTCTTCCTTGATTACTGCCGTCCGCGCTTCTTAAGACGCCTTCGTGTGCAGCGCCTTTCTAGCGGCTAAGGAAGATGAAGGTTAGATGTGGTTTCGGCAACTACGTTTTTTGAAAGAAAAAAAAACGATTAGGTGCCTATTATGGTTGAATGATAGGGAGAAACTCAAACTTACTTTTTTTTTAGGAAACAATACTCTGTTTTTGGCACTGATGTTTGTTGGAGCAAAATCAATAACCCGAGGTTACCGAAATTTATTCCGACCTCTTCCCTCAGAACCCGTGCGAAGCCCCTCTGCTCAAAAGCTGGCATCAAAACTCAAAGCTTTCTTCATCGCTGTCTTTCGGCACCTTTTTCTGTCATGTGTCGTTTTGTATTAAACCCCTATACGAAACACACGCTCCGAGAATAGAAAAAAGTATCTCTTTACATAGCACGGCCCGCTGCTCCTAACGGTTAGCTGTAACCGTTACCAAAGGCTTTTATTGTGGTAGCGATGCTTCCTTAGGCCATGAATAATTGGGCCTCTTACAGGCAATGTACAACTTCGGATGAAGTTTAGTGTCTGGGGAGAGAACTATATTCATAATTTTTGCAGCATAATAAAAAAAAAACAGATCTCGAAGGCAATAACTGCTCTTGCACTGCGTAAAAAGCAAGCAACGGTCCATTTCACCAAGTTGCATATTCGTAAGACAGCGGGAAGCGTATGGTGAAAGGCTGGGTTCGAGCGGACATTTTTTCCAGTATAGTTCTGCGCATGCGCACTGAACGCTTTACATGCCGCTTGGTAGGGGTCTCCAAAGCAGAGGCACGCCTCTCTGCTCTTGCTAGACGAAGCCAACACTGCTTTTAACTACTGCCGGCAAGTAAGCGTCCTCTTACATTATAAAGGAATTTTCAAAGAACAGATGGCAAGCAGCGTTGCTAGACTGGCTGGACAAGCTTGCTTAGTTCGGTGACCCCCTAGAAGGGTGTGCTGCAGGGAAAGGTCCATCACGTAGTGTGCCATGTTATCCTAATTTCACTCATTTTACTTCATGGCTTGGGCAGAGACGTCACATTTAGAGCGATAGCTGTTTGGTGCCCGTCCTTGGCTTGCGCGCCGTATTCGTGCGGCGTTATTAACACCGGTTATTAACGCCCTCATCATATTACGGCGTCGCCTAACCCTACAGGTGGTGACTCTGTTTGGAACATCCGGTTGCCACTGCTGGGGTGCATCACTTAACCACTACACCAGTGCGATATGAGGTCACTGTGTCTTTTCTACCTCGATGTATTCTCAAAACTAAACGCCTAAACAGCTATCCCTGAATGTCCCGTTATATAATCGTCAACATTTTGCGAGATTTTTTTATCGTTAATTGTTTTTTAACTGTATTCAATACCTACTATCATATCTGCCTGTTTGGCGTCCGAGCGTCCTGGTAAACAGTATCCAACGTCACATTGGTACAATAATCATTCACCACACTGAGACACAGGGACACAGTGGCTCCTGCTTTTCTCACCAGTGTAGTGTTCAGTGATCGAAATAGCGTTTTTACAGGCAATCCGCAGCATTCTTAAAGTCACTGCTGCAGGACTTCACACTTCGGACGCGAAGCTTTTTGTTCTATTAAAAAAAGACATCGGACGATGTAGTGCCGTTAAGCGAAATCCCAATTAGCAGCGCTAGCACCTCGGTTCGAGGCTGGATTTTCAAGTTCAAGCAGTCCTCAGACGATGATAGGCGAAATCGGACTTTAGATCCGCATTAATGTTACAACGTGATAGCTTTAATGGGTAATGCGTATATATGCGGAATTGAGCCATTCTCTAATGAGCCTTCATATAGACCACTGGGAACCGTCATACCACTCTTGGTGCAGTGGTGTGGTTAGGCGATGCGCCACAGCCCTGCAACGGCAGATGCTGTCTTCTGTGAGGCTTGTGCGATCCACGTTAAGTTGCTCTTCCTAAGCAACTTCTCGCGTTAAATCATTAACGGCCACCTGCCACGGTGGGCAGTTTTCTCACCATCCGACGGGAAGGTTGTGATGCCGCCACAAGGTCATGTGACCTGGGCGGCCCACCTACCATCAAGGGGCGCCACCATGGTGGTAGGTGGGTCACCTCGGGCAGGTTGTCCACAGACCGGTGTCCAAACAGACGGACCACATAGGCCACACAACGGCAAAGCGGTTGAGCTGAAGTGCTAGTGCTAACGCACTAAAAAACAATCAAACAGCGCCTTATAATGACTTTGCTGTTGGAATAGCCTCAAGGCTCGCGGATTTCCATGCCTGTCTTACGCAGCGCCGGCGGCGCGTCTTGTAACGGTTCCGGCAGGTTCATTCGAGTAGGCCTGTGGAATGGGAGAAGGAGGAGGCTCTCGTCATGACTATCACATGGCTTCCAGAGATAACGCAAATAATGTAACCCCTGCGGACACTATACCGAACAATTCTGGACACAAGCGTTTTTAACGGGAAAAGTTTATGAACAGAATTTTGTGCTACATTGCAAGATTTCAGAATAAAAATCAATATATCGGCAGATCTCCCATCGGGTGGATGCACTTTGTTCCTATTAACGTTCTTGCTGTCGTTCAAAGTGTTCTCTGTTGGATTTCTAAGGCAAACTAAAATGCTCGATGCGAATGAAGGAAAAACTTTAAAAGAAAGGTTTTGCTGCATATTCCAGGAATCAACCATTATCTTTAATAATTTCATAACAGTACCTTACAATGGTTCAATACTCCGAGAATGATGGAGATATACGAAAAGGTGAAGTCGTCATGTCGTGCTGCGACCAACAGGACAAGGTTCGCTGCGTACGTGCGTTTGCAAGCAGCCATGAAAGTGGTCGTCTCTCCTGAGAACAATCACATCCGCGAGCGCCGCCTTTGTGTGAAATGGTAGGCGCACTCTCTAATAGAGTGAAGTTTCCGTCGCCGCCGCTCAGCAGCAGTAAAAGTAGCTTCCTCCCTAGCCGGCATAGTTTGTTCGTTTGCGGAGGTCCTGTGTTAGCGCACAAGCGCAGAACGCCGGGAGAGTCGGGCCGCTACGAGGGCGTCCCGACAGCGGCCAGTACTTCTTGTGAGGCGGTACACCCAGCACTTTTGATCAATTGCCGCTTTTCACAGAAGGGAAATGGCATGCTGTTAAGAGATGTTTACGAGAGATTCAAATTATCTTCTTCCGTTCCCACGCATTGGACGAGACCTTGTGCCGGTTATGCGAAAAACAGCACACCCCTGAAGTGCACCACGTTAGGTTTTCTGTTGATCTCGAGTAGTTACGATCAACACGGAACAGAATGTACCACTTTCATTCTTCCTTGCGGTGCCGGCGATGTGGTCAGGCTGACGTCAAATCCTGAAGGACAACTCGAACGTTTTGACTGAGCTTGATAAAGGTGCCGTGTTTCCGGTATTACGTTTTCAGGGGCCATGTGCAAGCAACGAACCATTAGGCAACATTTTTCTGTTCAGTACTTTTACTTTCAACACGAGTAGTTTCGGTTGAGTGATGGTCTCGAACGGTTACACTAGACTGCGGGCGTCTTTTTTATTGTTCAGTCGCCCGATGCTTGTTACCATTCCGAGCTGGAGTCAAAGCACCTGGTGTCTTCAGCTCTAGAAATAGTAATATAGAAGGTATACGTAGTGTTGTGTATTTATCTAGGGCGCGAAAACGCCGAGCGTTGTTCTGCGTCCCAATCATTCATGTAACGTATGATCCAAGACCTCAAAAAGCCGCTCTGTACCGCATGTCAGAAATAATTTACGATGCCAAAAAGCCAGCTTGTGCCAGTCTTGCTGGTTAAGTGCTCCATTACCGTGGGCAATGTACGTGAACCAAAGATATATGAACGCTAATGGCCCCTTTAAGCAGTGTGCTTCTCCTGCTCTTGGTGGTAGTGACCACGATTTATTATTAACTAACAGCTAGGCAAGCGTGGACAGCGAAAATTCCAGAACAATTTCAGCTCGATTGCCCAATCAGTAATGCACCTACTGCATACGGCACTCCAGCGGGGCAAGGCATACATGTGAATCGAATCTGGCTCTGTTGAAGTAGACTCAAGACAGTTTCTTGAACGGATTACCAAGAAGGGTGGAAGAAATCATGCCACGAGCTTCAACTCCCTGACAGCCAATCAGGAGCGGCCGGTCGAGAGACGTCACACTCGCGAAAAAGATATAAACAACCGGGTGAAGGAGCGACGCACTCCAGCGAAGCACAGCACACATGTGAAACGCACCTGGCTCTTTTCTACTAGGCTCAAGACCGTTTCTTGGGCAGGTGAGCGTGAATATCGGAAGACAGCATGCGACGAGCTTTTCCTCCCTGACAGCCGGTCAGCAGCGGTAGACTTGGACACATCATGTCCATTGAAGAGTTAGAAGTAACGGCCATGTAAAGGTTTTCCTAAATTATTGTTGTTAATACGAGATGGACATTTATTACTTCTAAAAAAACTTTGCCGCAGTGTTAGTTTTGCAACGAAAACAGTGATTTTGCTACCACATATAAACTTAAGGGTTATCTTGGTGTGTCCCTCATTTTCACTTATTGATAATTTAGTGATTCGTGTTTGGGAACACCTCGAGCCCACCATCGCAGCATACGTTATTCTTTGGAGGACACTGAATTTTTTGTGGCCAATATCGCCTTATCGCGTTAATGGAGTAAAAGAGACGGAAGCAAAGAAAGAAGGTGACAGGAAGATGCACTAAGTGCGTGTTATCATTACCTTTTTTTTCCCCTGCAAAATGGTCGAGGGGAAGGACGTAGACGTGGCTTCGTCAAAGAAAACGCGTCAGAAATCGAGCGAGATGTCCTCAGCTTTTCAGCAAAACACTACGCCCTTTTTTAACCGCTTCTGAAAACCCATTTACTGGCGTGTTTACCCAACGCTTTCTTTTTAATAATTCTTTTTTTAGGGGAATGTCTCTGCTCGCTATAGTTCTTTAGAGCCGCATGTGGACTTTCGAGGGCATGTGCAACTCCCACGTTGTTGGTTCTTATGGGTGGAGGGTTTCTTTAAAACGATACACGCAGAGGAACTTTCATCTTGTAAACTTCGTCCTGCAAACTCGCTAATGTACCAGGTAGTGAGAATCCATTACAGGAATGCGGGCAGAGAATGCTTCCATGAAGTCGGCTGCTGCGTCATTTGTCCATGCGTACCCGTGATTGGACGTTACTAATTCAAGCTTATGGCTTTGATTCAGTTATTTGTTATACTTTTTAGATACTGAAAATGGCCGGAAAGGCTCCCAGTCTCTTTTTAAGCACATTTACTCTATGAATGATGCTCAGAACGAAATATTTGTGTGCTCTAGTTATCCGGCTGCAAAGGATGTTTAACCTTATTAAATCTAAAGCTTTAATAAAAATTGACGACGCTATATTTGCAACAGATGCAGCGAAGCTCGGGGAGCAGTGGGAGGTTTCTCTTGAAAATCGAAAATTAATTTTTTAGGATAGGAAATGGCGCGGTAATTGTCTCCCATATTGGCGGACACCGGAACCACACCGTTAAGGAAGGGATGAAGAAGGGAGTGAGAGAAGTAAGGAAGGGGGAAGAAAGAGGTGCCATAGTGGAGGGCTTCGGAATAATTTCGACCAACCGGAGATATTTAGCGCGCACTGACAACGCACAGGACTCGGGCGCCTTTTGCGTTTCGCCTCCATCGAAACGCGGTCGCAGCGACCGGGTTCAAACCGGGGAACTCCGGCTCAGTAGCCGAGCACCCTAACGGCTGAGTCACCGCGGCGGATGGTGTGCCTTTGGCTTTTACGAATTTCGCTTTACGGGTGATGATTTGCCTTTTGGCTGCCGCTGCGTGTTTCCGATTGCGTCTGCCACAGTTTTTTGCATGAATTTTGCGTCAGTGCCCTACACCGATATCCGTTGCTCACATAGAAGTAGGACACATTGTGTATTTTACGCTTTAGAAGCTAGTACCTTCCTTGACTGCAAAACTTGAACGCCGTCCGGTAAAAGCTGCTGAATGCCTCACAAAGAGCGGCGTGCATGGTGTCCTGTAGAGCCTGCAGGTAGTGTTTGTGCCACTGGTTCTCAGTTTGAACTGGTTCCCGCGGGAAACTGAGACGAACTTCTCGTGCCGCTTTCTAAGTTCGCTGAGTGCAGCTCGGCTTCTTGGGCCCGCTTTCGGCCATTGGCTGCGACCTGTGGTCAATTAGTTCAGATCATTGTTCAGAGCCAGGCGCCGTGGGGGAAGATGGAATGTGGGGCAGGGAAGTCCGGAGATGATGTCGCGGCGCGTATTCAACAAACCGAAACGACGCGGACAGAATTTCGACCATGGGGTAATCCGGTTTGAGAGGTAATCCAAAAGTGGTATGGAATGTCCAGATGGTAAAGTACTTGAAGGTAATGCGAATAGGTAGGCATCCACGCATGCACGCACACAGTGCAGCTGTGGGAAAGAGGCCTTGGAGGTTGATGAGGAAAGTCCGCTGGTGTGGAGATGGGGTGGCGGTTCAGGGGGCTAGAGACAACTCCTCAAGCGAGGAATGAATGATGATGAACTTCAAGATTGATGGTGTGCGGCAGGGGAGAGGATATCCATCGTATGAAAAGGTACAGCAGGTGCTGGGCAGGTTGGACTGCTGCGGACACGGAGGGATGCAGCGGACTGCCGTAGCTAGTACGACGGCGACCTCGGTCTCGCGCTGCTAAGAGTCCTTTCCTCCTTTTCCGCACCGCGCCGCTCAGCTTCACGCAGAGCAGCGTCTGCTTGTAGCTTTCTTTTAATGCGACAGCATTAAACGCCTCATAAAAAAATGACGTAGGCGATAAAATTTGCCGATTGGCTGCAGGGAAGTGACATCATCTTACCGGTGATGATGCCATTAAGCCGGAAGTGTCGTCACTTCCGGTAAAGGCATCAACAATTTCTAATGTTATTGCATTGCCAACGCATTAGGTGCCCTCACGATTCTTTTTTTCGCTTCTATCTCGGCTTTCCGACCCGCGAAGTTCCTTTCCCGCTTTCTTCTCATTGCTTCAGCGGTTGCCTTGCTGTAGAGCGGGTCCGCTTCTTGCTGGCGATACCGTGTAAGGCCTGTTTCACATGATGCGACTAAAACGGAGATATTTGACGCCGCAGTCGGAGACGTCGCAGTGCCATTTTCGGCCAGTGCTTTCACGTGCAACGCACACCCAGCGAATTCGGATGGAGCGACACGCAATCAGAGTATTTTAGATGCAAGGCAATGATTCCGATCTTTTGATCAGAATAAACAGTTTTTCTTCAGTCGCGGCAACATTCCATTAGTGCATGGTTGGAGTTAGCCCCTTTCTCTGAGTCACCTATGTTTATAGGTGCACGTAGGTAATTTATTAAATGGCAAAGCTAAATTAAATTCAGAGCAATAATTTCAAAGTTAATTATATAAAACAGGCTGAGAATTGTCCATTGCACTTGTTTGTTTCTATGTCAAGTAGGCGTGATTCCTACAGAGAACATAAATAAAAGCCTGCGATGTTTACAATTGTCACGCACTGCGCACAATTGCGTTCTTTCAATGAAGCGAGCCCGCATACAAGGAAGTTGGCAAAGTCAAAGGAGGAGTGAATAACCAGGTACCGGTCACGGCAATACTTCGGGCACTTCGTTTTGATAAAATCATGGCGCTGCACTTCCTACGAGCGCGGCCACTCCGTCACCGTCTCTCGGGCATAGTGCAGATAATTTAACGCAGTGAAGCATTATCACGCATCATCCTGAACCAGACAAAACTGTGAAAGGTGCCCAGGCGGTCAAATTTCTCATTGTCAAAAACGTTTTGCCTTGGGAAAGCATTATTTCTTGTTATATGATTTTTTTTTGTGAAATTCGAGGAGGCACATCGTTTTAATATTTTGTTTGAGGGCGTTGATACTTTTTATCTATCGAAATCATAACAGGTGGTTCGGAAACAGTTATGACAGTCCTCTTGCATGTTTGGTTGATTGCCCTCGAGGCCTCACCAATCCTATAATCTTCCGTAATGTTTTAAAGCGAGAGCGTCAGTATCGCAAATTCGGAAAAATTGTCCCGCGTCGGCGTTGGTGACCGTTTCAAGCCGGAGAGGCCGGGGCACAGAGATGGAATGTAGCACCTTGAAGAACAGGAGGAGACAGGAGCTCCCGCCCCCCGCACGGAAATCGCCCCAGAAGCAACCTAGGTGGACCACCAAAGCCACGTGACCTTGCAGCATCATCAAAACCTGCCCACCGTATTGTGAGAAAAACTTTCAACCGTGGCAGGTAGCAGCTAAATTAATGATTGGTCGCGAGATAATGTTTGGGAAGAGCAACCTCTATGCAAAGGACAGGGAACGCTTCTTCTAACGATTGCTTTTCTAGCTTATTATGTTTCTCTCTTTACCTTGCTCAGCCCAGCTTCCGATATGTAGCATAGCCAAGAGCCATTATACTCTCTATCATTGCTGGCATCAAAGGGGTTAGCTTCAAGAGGGCAGGAGCCAAGGAAAATAATACATGTAATAACAATGTGTACTATTGTTAAGACAATAATCGTAAAGTGAAATAATAGTCGCCGAAATTTGAATTCTGAGTCCCAAACTGAAATACACGATTACTGTTTTGCAGAAGTGTCACTTCTTTTAGTGAATGGCCGAGTATAAAATGATGATGATGATGATTATGATGATGATGTTGAACTTTTATGGAGTGAGGGCAGCATTGTACAAGGAGCGCCGTAGCCAAATATATTTTCATCTACGCAAGATGTCGACCAACACCCATTTCACCCCCGCTCAAACCGAGCGCCAGGCCAGAGAAGAAAGAGCTTGTACCTATGTAGTACCTGGCGGCACGGCGAGCATATGGCGGCCCATTCAGCCCCACAGAGTCGGCTCCAAATAGGTACGCCCTGTTTACGCATTCTATACCGCGTATATCCGAACAGCTTGCCCCTCGCCCTCTATTCTCCTAGCCAAATGCACCATCTTTCCCCTATATGCACGCGCACGCGCTGTTACTTGTCGCGGGTTTAATTGGACGTCTCCTCTTGACGATCCATGCGCAAACAATTAATTTCATGTCATTCTCTTGATTAGGGCTCATTTATACCCACGCCGATTGAATCCGGATAGTAAGCGCGTGCTGTAGATTGAGCTTGCAACCGAAGGACTCTGCTTATCTACCCCGCTCGCGCTCGCCGGCTGCATACGCACTGCGCGTGTGTATACATAGCAATGTTTTTGGAACCCTCATGGCGAGGGTGGTAAAAGTTTTTCGAGTTACGAATCAGATTCCGCGTGCTTGGGCGGCTCTTCCACGAGCTTACTCATCCGGAAATTGTTCCTCGTCACCGAGCCGCATATTTCCCTGACAACGGTATGCCTTGGCTCCATCCAAAGCCGAAGAAAACATTAAGTGAGGGAAGGAGGGGGGGGGGGGGGGGGTGATTACGACACGTGTATTTCCTCCATTTTGCATTTCCACATATTCTTTTTTTTTTTCAGGGGATGTTCGGAAGAGTGTGGGTGAATGAAAGGACAGCTACGGTTGTTATTAAGCGCTGAGGCCGGTCGCTACGGCGGTGGCACGCTATTTTCGGGCCCTTTGAAACATTCTCTACTGGGCTGCTGCAGATGAACGGAATGCAGCCTTTTACTCACTCGTGCATGTGTTTGTCGAAATGTCCGAAACAGCCGCTGTAGGGTACGCTGACTAATACTTCCCCTTAATTATTTGTGCAGCGGCTAACTTCAGGAAGGACCAGCACCGAGAATAATTCGCAGCCTTGATACAAGAAAGTATGTGTGCCGTGGGGATAGTTCCATTCGTTGTAATATGCGTGTAAAGTCCTTATTATAAGTGAACAGAGAACCAGGGTTCTTGTTTGTTTTGTTTTGAAACTTCTCGCGTCATCAATATAAGTCAGTGCGATAACAACTTAATTGGGAAAGCGTAGCACTAACTCCATTCTGTGTTAAATATATGACATTTTGCACTGGTTTGGAATCACACTTCATAAACAGGCCTCAGATTTTCTACCGCGCCTTGTGACTTGTCTTCGGAGTTAAATCGGACTTTTTAGTTGAACACTAGTCTTCTGTCAAACCCCATCTTTTTAAATGAGTGAACTTAAAAAGTTTCAGGTTCATTTACTAGCGCCTCGATCTCGGAAAGGCGCTTTTTAAAGCACTAATGCGGCGACGCCCCAGATCTAATGAAGGTATGGCCATTCGTGAGCAGCAACCTAGGTTTTATCGAAATGAAATGCAAAAAATGTCCTTCCTACTAATATAGAGAAAAAAATTCTCCATTGAATGGGCTGTAATCTTGCCCAGAAAACCATCGTAATCCCTTGTTGTTTACGATGGTTCAGTATACGCATATGTATATATAAACAATACCGTCTCAGCAAGAACATTGCAGAAAGTAATATCGTAATTAATTATATAAAATTTATAACGCCTCAAACGGGAGTTGAAGTCATGATTAAGCAGTATATAGATGGAGGCTTCCTTATTGTGGTATTTCTATTTTTCTCCACGGCCTCCTGTATAAAAGAGAACGGAAGTCAGAAGCTTCGCATAATACAATCTCTAGGGCCATATTATTTACCCCAACCATATTATACAATTCTATAAAACACGGCTGCTGCGGCCCTTCAAGCTGTGCAGTGATGATACATCTCCTGTGAAGCCTAGCAGATGTCTTGACTATTTTTGGCATCATTGTCACAGTACCAGCGGTCTAATCAAACCAATGAAATCAGCATTGCCAATTCTGCTCCTAATACACATCAAATCTTAATACCTACGGTAACATCTTTGATGCTAAAACTCTTAAATAGGCATTCATTAAACAAAAAGCTACAGAGAATGTTTACTACATTCGAATCAGTGCGAAAGCATTTATTTTTGCTACGTAGAAGACGACGACGAACGGGCAGTGCCGCGTCACGGAGTGCTCGCGCTAGGCGAACAGAGAACGCGAGAAAAGACGGTTTTCTTCGTGGTTGGTACCCAACGGATTAGCGGTCGCGCACTATTAGCTGCCCCTCTTGCATTGCCACTACTGCAAAAAATATTCTCTTCACAGCTTCAAGATTAGCGGAAAGATTACTCATAATATGGGTGTCGAAAACAGCAGTACTCATCACATTATAAGCGGCGCTTCATTATTTTTGCTGCTAGGCTGTGTAGGAAGGTTTGGGAGGGTTTACCGTACCCTGTCTCACAATTTTATGCGGGTAAATAGCACCTGCGCTGGCACATGAAGTTAAAAAACTCGTACTGTTTCTTACGAACATTTTAGAAAGCATTTTCTACGCTTTTAATATATTAGATCTATTAAAATGCTACTGCTGCTACCCGTTATTAACCTCGAATTGTTTTTATAAACTGAGCAGTAAGATATCTGCACACTTTCAGACAGTTTAGAATATGTTCACAAATCTGAAAGCCCTGGCATGTGCAGTATTTTTCGCGAACCTCTATAAATCTGGACGAGCGCAGCTGTATTTACTATTTCGGTGGTCGCGGATTTTAACTAGATCAACTGTTATGGCTCGGAGGATAAGTTCCAATAGCTATCAAATGGTTGGGGGCTGCCACTTGCAGGTGTGGCATGAATAGCAGTTTACCAATACTCCTCAACAGAAAATTACCGAACAGTGTATCTTACCGGTACTCAGCTACGGGGCAGAAATATGGAGGCTAACGAAAAGGGCTCCCTTAACGTAGGGACAACGAGCGAACCATGGAAATAAAAATGATGGGTGTAGCGTTAAGAGTCCGCAAGCGGGCAGAGTTGGTTAGGGAACAAACATGGGTTAATGACGTCCTAGCCGAGATTAAGAAGAAGAAATGGGCTTGGGCAGGGCATGTAATGCGAAGGTAAGATAACCGCAAGTCCTTAAGGGTGGCTGACTGGATTACAAGCGAAGGCAAGCGTAGCAGGGCGCGACAGAAAAATAGGTGGACGGATGAGATTAACGAGTTTGCGGGCATACGGTGGCCGCAGCTGGCAAAGAACAGGGTTAATTGGAGAGACATGGGAGAGGCATTTGCCCCTCAGCGGGCGTAGTTAGGCTTATGCGAAAATAGCGCGAAAAACGAGGACAACAAGGAACGAAAACAACAGCACCAGCGCTAACTCACAACTGTAGGCTTATTCACAGGATGCAAGGAATATAAAGGCGGCCAACAAACAAGATAGCAAAGCAAACAGACGTGTAGCTACGTGGAATCGAGGAAACGAACCTCACTGTCATGCAGGCATACCGACGGGCTGCTAACGCACAATCTAGTTTTTTTCTCCTCCATAATCCCCCTTGTTAAATGTATTGGGTGACTGTACAATACATCACAGCGTTGCAAAGTAGGGATCATGTTGCAGTCTCTAACATGATCGACTATATTAGATTTCCTAGCCTCCAAGGTACTAGCATGCTCAGTTAGGCGCGTGTTAATAAAACGACCCGTCTGGCCAATGTATACTTGGCCGCAGGCTAATAAATCTACTAATCTTGTCGATCATATTAGAGACTGCAAATCTTGTTTACCAGCTTTTCATCACAATGATGTATTGTAGTTACCCAACACAGTTAACCACGGTGAATATGGAGGCTTTTTTACATGAAGGAAAAAACTAGATTGTGCGTTAGCAGCCCGTCGGCATGCCTGCATGACAGTTAGGTTCGTTTCCACATTTCCGCGTAGAAATACGCCTGTTTGCTTTGCTATCTTGTTTATTTGCCCTCTTTACATTCCTTGCTTCCTGTGAATAAACATCCAGTTGTGAGTTAGCTCTGGTCCTGTTGTTTTCTTCCCTTGTTGTCCTCGTCTTTTGCGCTATTTTCGCATAAGTATGAATAAAACTCACCCGTCTTACCATCGTGTAGTTAGGCTGATGATGATGACTTACATGTGTACAAACATTCAGGAAACTATGGGCCTTGTCGATGCTTACGTGATGTATTTCCGTTGCGTGACGAGCTTGTACATGCATCTTGATGCATTGCGATTGTCAGGAAAGATTGTTTTCTCCAAGTAGTCACCCGAGAATGTGTGCACTTTGATATTTTATCATGTTCCAGCATTTGTGAACTTAGAGGAAAGGAAATGGCGAGTAACTGTCTCACTTCTCAGTGGACACCTCAACCGCGTCATGAGGGAGGGGAGGAAGGTGGGACCGAAAGAAGAAAGACAGCAAGAGGTGCCGTAATGGTGGACTTTAGAAAAATTTCGACCACCTGAAAATATTTAACATTCAGCATCACTGCACAGCACACGGGTGCCTTTTGCGTTTCGACTCAATCGAAACACGGCCGCCACGGAGGGCTTAGAACGCGACTTCTCTGGCTAAGTCGTCGTGCACACTAACCATTTAGCCAACGCGGACGGTATGTTCCAGCATAAGTAATTCCGTTCTGGCGGCTCTACAATGTGTACTCTGGTAGCTGCGTGTGCTCATCGGACTGGCTTGCTGATATTTATAAAAAGACGCTGCAACCCCTCTAACCCCTGTAGCAATAAGCCAGGGAAAACATATACATTAGACAATGCGCGTATGCGGTGATATAGTATCAATATTACAACGACACATACCCAAACAACGCATATCCAGGATAACTAATTACTATATCGGCTATATAAAAAGTTTTTTATGTGTCAGTTTGGTCGTTGTCACTAAAATCTTTAGAATAATGTGACAGGTTGGGGTTGTGACTAGCTAGCAACATTTATATGCATAACTGGGCTTGATCATTCTTTAATTTTTTAAATTAGTCTCTACTCCAAACTCTGTTTTTCTTACATCATATTCTGGGAATTAGGCAGCAAACGAATTCCTCTTTTTGAAGCTTGTAAAGCTGGCTGGTGGTGACGAGAGCAATTCAAGGGGCTACTAACTGATGTATATCGAACGCAAGAATGCCTTTTTTCTGGATTTAACCGGTAACGGCTTACTTATGACCGGAAAGAAGCCGACCGAGTGTAGACAGTTATAACGGGGAGACGCATTTGAAAATCATTCTCCTGAATAGCTGTAACCGCGTCCGTACTCTATAAGGATTCATTCTCTATTTTTTAATTCATTTGGCGTGACTTGAGCGTCACGGCAGCGCAGACGGAAGCAGCAAGCGGCCAATCACATAAATTACAACGTAGCTGCTCTGCATGTCCTCGAAAGCCTTCGCTTCTCGCCGCATGTGTCGGCTCACCATTGGTTGACTGCGATATGCAGACAATAGTGAGGTCCTGTGGCCAATGAGCCTTGCTCCGGTCGCTTGCCGCGTATACTTTACACCGGAGGCTTAGCCTTTAAACAATGGGGATCAAAGCCAGATTACAAAACAAATTCGAAATCTGCAAGAGATTCTCATAAAACAGAGCCCCATTATTAGCTTTCATCCCAAGTACAAGAAACCATATGGGATAGTGCACATAGGTTGTCTTGAAATTACAGACAGAGGTCACAACGCGGTTGCACAGTGTGAAGATTATTTCAACCCCACGCGCCTCCATGCACAGAAATGCCCATACGCGCACGCCTTTTCCATTTCTGTACTGTTACCGAAAAGAGGGTGCGAAATATGATTTGGGCGGCAATGGTTAGCCTCCAAACCCTCTCTCTTACGAACAAAACGAAACGTACAAAGCGGCACTGTTACCGAACAGCTTGACAGTACCTCGAACTTCCCAACGGCTGTTTTTTTTTCTTCTTTGAAGTACCAACTGGCTTCAAGGCCGCGACTGCCGAATTTTGGAGAATTTTAGGCACGAATGCATTCTTCCGCACAAAATAATATAGCGGGCCTTTCAAAGTTTAACCAACGCTCAGGAAGCCTGGGCAGAGTCCAGAACCTAAGTGCTGACTTCGGAGGCTCACAGAAACGTTGCAAGATGCAAAGAAATCATGCTTACAATGTTCTTTCTTTTTCTCTTTGCGCTCCGCAGGAAGCCTTCGGCCTGCTCAGCGTCAATACGCTGCTTGCCCGTTCCTCCAGTGGCGGGCCTGAACTTCATGCACAAGGTTGACGTGCAAAAGGTGAGGAGTTCATCATTACCACTTACTGCCTCAGTGCTAACCATTTTACAAAGGTGTTGCTGATAACAGAGAAAATTGTTATTTGATTGTTGTATGCTCTTTTGTATAGAGTTCTGAGTGCAACTAGGAGCATTTCCTTATCATTTGTACGCCGTTCTCAATTTTCCAAAATGTTTCGGCGCTGTGCTTGCGTTAGTATTTTTGTTCTCGTTTGGTCTTAAGAACTGACGTGATAGCAAAGCAAATTGGGCAGTAGTGTTTATTTTGACTTAAACTCTGTAAACAAGAGATCACAACTCAGCCAGAATAGTCTGATTCCGGCGGAGGCGAAAAGCAACATATTCTGAAGGCTGAACTTACAATCGGTGATTAGAACCTCAGGTAGTTGCCATTTATCCAGAAGAATTTAATACGCGCGCATCATACCATAGTGCAGCGTCAGAAGGAACCAAGTCGGTTCAGCGACTTCGAGATTTTTTTCTTAGCCTGAAAAGGGGGGTACTGCGCCAAAAGGCACGCACTACAGAAGTGGACAGGACCCGTGCCGTACCCACATTTGCAAGAGCAACAACCACCCACTAGCCCAGCTTACCGCTCTACTAGACTATGTTCCTTTTCAACCCTTGATTGCTGCCAAGGCTCCTTCTGCGTTCCAAACCCGAGCAGACGGACTCATGCCAAAGTTGCTCATGTTCGAGTCAGTTAGTGCCCCTGTAATTAGTATCTCTTAAACAAAGACAAATTAAGGACTTAACCCAAGCGTTATCGTCCTCCGTAAAGTTCGACGTGTAACAGCAGTTACTCGCTCACATTTTATCGCCCAGAAATCTGGCCCAAGAAATAAAGAGAAAGCTTGGTTTATGTTTTCGGAAATAATTGAGTGCACTGCAGCGTTGCGAACTGAAAGACACCTTTGCGATCGTCAACACATCGCTAAAATCAAAGCACATTTCATGGTCACGTTTATCGATGTCTTGCGCTTTGTACCCCAAAGTTTTCCCCATTCCTTTCTGTTATTGCATCTGGGCATTGAAGTAATTTCGGGTCTCCATCAGAAAAAAACAAGGTGAATGATGACTCTGGGCTCGAATGGGGTGGGAGATGAAGAGATTAGGTGCACGCCGGAGCTTTAGCAGACAGAAGAGCAACGTGCATTAGATGACCAATTAAAGTTAGTGTTAACATAGCTGAGGTTAAAGGTAGGATGCATACGAGAACGCACGCAGGACGTCAAGAGGAAAAAAAAGGTAATTATGACTAGTGTGGTAGGGTAAAGGTGGACATTTAATGGGGAAATAAGTAAGCCGATGGCACGTTATAGCGGTATGGTAGCAGAGTGGATGCTAACGAAAGGGAAATCTAGCTCGAAGCTAGAGAAGTTGTGGTGGAGAGACGGGATCGGTTACAAAGTCTACCGATATAAGGTTGCCGCGGTAAGGACAGTACAACCGGTAGATGGAAATCAGTGCGAGGGGCTCTTGTGTTGCAGATGACTGGGGCATGATGATAACGATGAGGGCGGTGGTTCCAATGCTCATAGTTGCGATTATGATCCGGAGGCCTGTCAAGCGAATATCCATGGAGCCTGCTGAAGAATTATGGGTCCACCACGGAACCGTTCCTGCCTCTTTCGAGCATCTGGTGACCATGTGGTGCAGCCGGCTAACGTCTATCCAAAGAGACAATGAACTGTGCAAAGTAAAACTGGTATGAACGAAGGTACACACTCAATACACAGATGCGCAGAACATGCACCTCTAATTTTTAGGACTGCCAATCAAAAGCAAAGATCGAATTTTTGTCATGTGTTGGTGATATGAACATTTCTTACTTCAAAATCATTCTTTTCTCGCGGTTCGTTTCTTGCAGTAAGCACAAACTAGCGCACGAACGATTACATCTATCGAGCTCTCGGTGCACATGTTCTTTATGTCTCTTCTTGAACTTTTTGTGGTGTCTGCCTCGGTTACGACAGGAAGGACATGTAAGAAAACGCTTTAAAAAGAATATACTCACTTTTTTCTTAGTCGTGATTTACTGATGAGCATTACGTGCGAATACCGGACATGTGAAAGAGGTCGTATGTCTTCATAAACGCCTGTTTGCGGCGCTGAGATGAACAGAAAAAAGCGGATGAGTGCCGTCTAGGCGTGGCAGAAAGAGACGCGACAAATTTGTCTTGTCGCTTAATTGACATTGCCTGTTACTGTCCTTGTTCTTCGCCCTTTCTCACTTGTTACTTTCCAAAAGACAGAAGGCCTTCTCCCACGTGGTGTGGAGGTGTTCGAATTGTGACACGCTGTTACTGCCCTCTCGTCCGGCTTGTCTTTTTGCCTGTATCGCTGACACGGCTCGCTCGGCGTGCAAGAATCTGGGGTAGGAAGCACACTTTTTGCTGAGTTTGCCGAAATTATCTCACAAAGAGACCAAGACTACTTTTCTGTGTAGGTGGCTGAAAGCACTTGAGGAGGCGTACGTTCTCGACTTTTGGTCTTGTTCCTCTACTGTTTTTTTTTTTTTGCTTTCACTTTTTTCGATGCACCCCTCCTTTTGGAGGCCTTTCTTCTTCACTCTGTCTCATACTATTCAAGCTCGGGAGCGCCCTTTCTTCTTTCACTTTGCCCGTGTTATCGTTTTCCTTTTTTGTGTTACGTGCTTCCCGTGCTATTCAAACAAATCGCCCAAGCGCAGCAGTAGACAGGCAGACGGAAGCAAATAGGTTCCAGCGCCATCTCTGTTGTGATCCGCGTTACATAAAAGAACAAAGGTCCAACAACATAAAGAGAAAGCCGAGCAGATCGTCCCTTTCTTGTTAGGCGTCCTTGGTGGACGGTCCCGTTCTAACTTGTCTGTGTAGCGAGCGTGGCTTGTACTATTTTTAGACCCAGATATGTTTGCGCACATGTTCGACCAGGCTCAGAAAAAAAAAATGTGAAAGAAACGGGGGGGGGGGGGGGGGGCAAGTGGCAGTAATCGGATTCCTGCACTCTGGATGCTTCTATACCACGTTTCTTGATGCTCCGAAAACACGAAGAATACGCTACATTCTGGTGAATCCCTCATAGACCCATTCAGTCCGCCTGCTCTTCACGTGTCTGCACTAAAAGCTTCAAAGCTGCTTGATGCAGTGAATTTCCGTTCTCTTTTCCCGCTCCTAGGAAACGGCACGGTTGAGAACAAAAAAGAAGAAAAAATTGATTTCATTTTAGGGGGTTCGCTTCTGAACACGCAGTAAAAAAAAAGTGAAATGAAATATTTTTTACACGCCGCCCTTACTCAATGAGCGTTAATGTGCGGCATTGGGAGCGCTATCTCTGCACATAACTCCTCATAATCTTGACTTTTGTTGTAAAGGTGTAAGAGCTGGTGTGTTTTCTTTTGGCAAAAGATGATTTTTCATCAGGTCGGTTACACTGGTGCTTCATAGGGAGGACTATTCGGGCTTGCGCGGCAAGTAAGACTATATTTTATAATACAGAGGTCCTGAAGCTTAGTAGCGACCATACCCTCATGCATTAAGAGGAATTCGGCATAACCCCTAGCCAGTGCCAGTAAGCCTAGCGGCCTATCACGTTCTGTTCTGCAGCCACTCGATCATTCTCATTCTCACATTACGGGTGATGTCGATGCACTAGTTTTGAATCTTCAAAGTCATGCTTCACGTGGTCGCAGCCAAAGGAACAAGAAGCGTTTGTCTCGTAGTCCTGGGACTGTCGCCAAGTAAGAACAACGCGGTACAAAGCACGGCTTTGTGCGTTGCTTACCACGCGAAACATTCGTTTAGCTTGACGCGCAAGGAGAAATAAGTATCCGTAGCTGTTTCGTACGCAGCCTTAGTATTTGTGCACGAGACAGAAACTCTAAAATATTCGTGCATGAGGCGCAATGCACACAAATATACAAATGTAGTAGCTGTCAAAAAGGGCTGAATTGAACAGAGTCGTCTGTAGGACCGTTTCATGCCAGGCGTGCGAGATTAACTTAAAACATCGTTTTCAAGATACACGTTTGCGCGTCTTACGGCAGCGCTAGCACGGCTGCGGTGAGTGGGCATTTTGTTTTGCTCGTTTTCCGAAAATGAGTGCTTTAAAGTGCTTCAAATGGGCAGACTTTTACGCAAAATGAGCTCTTCTTACTGAAAAGAATAAAGGTTATTACATTTGAGACCCTGAAACATGTGTTAAGTTACGCTGTGGGGATTCTAGGTGTCGACAGTGAGTGCTTAATTAAGCGTCTGGGAGGATAGGAACTCTTGCTGCGCAATGGTGGTAGGGCCCTTGAAAAAATCGGAAGTTCTGACATTTTTCGCTCTCGCAACAATACTTTGCGCCTAAACGCAATGGACAGTTATATGTGCCTCCCGGGAGTGCGCATCAGACGCGATTTATTATTAACCACTCACATTCCTGGTGCGTTCTTTAGCCCTTGAATGATGTGCATGCAGTGATGGCTAGAGAGAAGACGCAGGATAAAACAGTAGGAACACGCTCCCGGAAAGTGACTTTAGCTCTCGTTTTATTATGGACATATTTAATAGAAGTGTGCCACATTAGGCTTCTATGATTGCTCTGTAATTTTACGATGTAACAGGCGCAGCAGTTTTCAATGATACCTCCAATAGTGATGTTTCTAAACTAAACTAATAAAAAGCACCGAATTGTACTAGAACAGCTGCTATGGGAGCAGTACGAGCCCGAAAAGCAAGCCTACTCCGTTTTTATGTGCATATGTTGGCCGCTAGGATGACTCTATGACTGTGCCAGATGTTACGTCATTCTGATCAAGAGCACTGTCATAGTGCACTTGTAAGAATGCTTGGGAATTTTCGTTTGCAGCGTGCTTACACTACCATGGTCAAAAAGTGGTCGCAAATACACCGGTGGTACTGCTGTGCTCGATCGCGTGTCGACACGCAAGCACACCGAAAAGTCCTGAGCTTCGAAAAGGAAAGGAAAGTGAGCTCCAAGTGAGGAGGCATGATAATAAGAGCTGTTGTAACCGGGCGGTTCATTCGTTTAAGCCATTCTCTCTGTGCGCTCGGCGATAAAATGCAATAGGGTGCAACTTCCTGAAGGGATGTAAATATGCACATTTGAAGTATTTTTTTTTTATGCCGCCGCGATATTTATGAAACCAACTGCAAGCCTTTCACCTTTATTTCGCCATTCGCTCAATGTGACACCAAAGGCACATTTTAGTCATCAACCTGTTATTCCGTCGGCAAGATCGAGAGTCAGAACCATTCAGTCAGGATATTGTACAGAGTCGGTGCCATTTGCATCGCTCACTGGGACCATCCATGAGCCAGAGACACTGGGATGTCATCTGGGTTTTTTTCATTACGTTGTCCAAGGAACCAGAGTGCACCTTTCAGCAAATAATTTGGATTATATAAATTACGTAATTCCACGTTAATTTCAACAATTTTTGACGGCTGGAAGAGCAGCATGACTGAAACGCACCGACCAAGCCGTCCGGTCATTCGCCGCCTAAACAGCGATTCCTTCTTACTCGATGACCTATCACTTCCCGTAGAGCTGGCAAAAATTAGATTAACGTCTAATTCATGGACTATGGCGTCCAAGAGAACTTAAGTTGAGGCAGATGAGGATCTAAAAAGACAATTCTTATTGGATACTGACCACACAAACCGTTTTGATTTTCAAAGAATTCCTCGTCCTAGTAATCTTTTTATCTTTAGTATGGCACGTTGGTAACTCACAGTCCTTCATTATTGCATTGTTTCCGCTGGAAAGCAGAGCTTGGGAGAAGGGTATAGCTGGCTTGACACATATTATTCGATTGTTGTCGTTTTACGCAGTACGCAGTAGAGGAAAGCAATAAACAGACCCTTATTCACGTGTAGGCGCTCTAATTACTGAAATAGGCGCTGCTACAACACATTTACATTTTACAACACGAGCTATTGGTGTTGCCTGCATGTTGAATTGGAAATTTTCCCCCCTGCCCTGTGCACTTTTTTCGAGCGCGATAATAGAATGAAAGATTTGACGGAGAACTCGGCGTTTACTTCTTTTTGGTGGTTTAGTGTTCGCCATTTCGTCTTAGCGTTGAGGAGGCTTCGATACTTAATTCTAAGCTTTGACCCCTCGCCTAAACCTCAACGGTTTCTTTGTGCATCTGTTGCTGACTAGATCAGAGACTCAGATTGAGGGCTATGTATTGACAGTATTTGAAATTGCATTGAGGATAGCGCAGCGAGATATACAAGAAAAAAGTATCAGTGCAACGTCACAACGGTAGACGAGAACAGAAGGCGTAGGCGAAGTGGTGCTAATCATATACCAGCTTAAATCATGAAGACGAAATGACATGAAAAGAGCATGTAATGCGAGGGGAACATAGCTGATGATCCATGAGGGTAAGAGAATGGGTTCTTAAAGAAGGCAAGCGCAGCAGGGGGCGGCAGGGTGTCAGGTTTTGTGGGGACAAGCTGGCCACAGCTTGAGCAGTATCGGTTCAGTTGAAGGGATATGGGAAAGGCCTTAATCCTGCAGTGGACGCAGCGATTATGACAAAGCGCAATTCAATGGCAACGAATTTGGAGACTGAAATCTTCTTTTAATTATGCAGCACATTAAGGAACCACAGGTGCCGAATGCGCTAAGCAATTGAGCGATCCTCTAACGTCTGCCCCATATTCGAGGAGCCTGTTTCGTCCGTAAAAACACAATAATTCATCCCGCAGCTCGAAGCGACTGGCAAATGTGAAGAGTTTTTATAATGACCTATTAATATGATAGACCAGCAACGGTGCAGCATTATTTCATCAGAGCGCTTGGAAAGGCCGGCGTGCTGTAACTGTTTCCGGTTTTTTGTGCTAATCTAGTGCCTCCTAAGTACTGTGGACGGAGCGCGGCCAATCGAGTTGAAAGAATTTGACAATAAGGGTTTAAAACATCAGAGGTGAAAAACAATAAAATTTGAAAACGCACACTTGTAACGCGAATGCTTTACGGAGGCCGTGTCACAGAACAGCCGAAGTCTTCATCAGCGTCTGCCTTGTTGACCGTGCGCGAAAAATCCGCGAAATTTTCCCAGACAAGCAACCTAAGTATAGGGTAGGCCACCTCTCAACTGGGTTTGAGCGAACTGCCCACCGTGGCAGGAGGGCAGTTCCTCGGTAAGAACATCCTGGGTCTCATAAGCCCCACCAGCACGAGCATCTGCTATCGTAGGGCAGTGGCGTATGGCTGAACCGCTGCACCACTGCACCCGGATTAGTATGAGGACTCCCAGCAATATATGAATGTAGAGTGGCAGTGTGTGGCTTGGAGTACTTATTTTTTTCCTAGCCCAGGCGAAGCTTAGTACTTAGGTTAAATTACGCGATCTTTTTTGGCTTCACAAGAGCAGTATGGTGGCGCCCCCTGTTTTGCTTAATTTGCGTAACACGGCTAGGAGCGGCTGAATTTTCCAAGCTATGGGAGCTGTGGACTATTTTTTTGCTTCGTCTCTCTCCGTCCACGATGAGTCGGTTACAACATGGCAGTTGTTAATGGTAACAGTGAAATCCAGTGTAAAAAAAGAAACTCATGCCGAGATCGTCGTTGAACTTTTTTCACCGAAGTGTATAAACAGGGTAATGTTCATCACGTTTCTTCATGGAAGCCCAAAAGGCTTCAGATGTATTATCATTGCGCATGCAGTGAATAAAGCAACGGCCGCGCTGAATGTGGTCCTGAAAGTCTGAACACCTTAGTTAAGTCCGCAGATGCCCTCGAAGGACAAACAGCATAGATACCGTTGTAATACGAGGAGCGTTTTTCTGGGCGACCTTTATCAAGACACGCGCGCCTAATCGCACAACTTTGCTTTTTAGCAATTTGCAGTTCACCAACAAAAATGAACATGACATGATTAAAATTATAGAACAGAAAGCCTCAACGAAGATATCTGCAACAGTTCCACTAATTACGATTTTAATCGTCGATGAGAGCGCATCAAAATCATGTGGAAAAACTGTTCACCACAAAAAAAAAATCAGCACTGAGGTCACAGATGTTAACCGGGGTCGCTATTTAAGGTTTGGTCAAGTGCCTCAACTACCGGCATTTTGTGTGTAAATATCGTCTAAAATTAGGCGGTTTCATAAAGAAAATAGACCAGTAACTTCGAGCATAGTGCGCATAAAAAATTAAAGAACGACTCATAGCGCAAACTCTATTTTAAAGATTTCATAAAATTTTATTAAGAAAATACGCAGTTTTGAAATATTTCATAAATTTTATTGGCGAATCACGCAGTTTTTTCGCCCAAAATTTTGGGAACGTCCTTCTGTTTTCAGTGTACCCACGTGGCGCTTTAAATTACAACAGACTAAGGATAGCGCTGCGAGCTATGAAGAGGAAAGCCATGGCCCACAGTCCAGGGCCCGCCCTTACAAAAATGGCTGCTGTGTTTGAATTAAGAGGTTGCTGGTTGTACAAATTGCAGAGAAATGAAAATAACCTGCCGCTTGAATGACCTTATCAGTTAAGTTTCTCTAACAGAGTTTGCTACGACATTTAATTAATGCTCAAAATTGTCCAACACAGTACATCCTGAAAGCAAAATTTACAAAGAACAAAATGTTGCAGAATTCTGTCCTTAGCTAAAAATAACCATATCCTGCATGTCATTTTCTCTAACGTTTCTAAAACAATATGCATACTCGCCAGTTTGTCCACGACAGCAAGCACCGATGAATCCAACAACGTATGCGCGACTTTCCCTGAAAAAGCATTTCATTACGAAAACGACCAAATACGTAGGCATGACCCCGTTTCAGCACTATGGAGGGAACAAGTAACAACAAGTTCGTGTAGACAGTGCTGCAAAAACACACAGACAAAGCACAAGCAGGCATTCCCCTACCACTAACTCCGTTCTCATGCTTAAATCCCGGCCATGAAAGGTGTGTACTAGCAAGTCTTATTTGCGAGTTGTTAATAAGAGCAGATTCCTAAACTAATATTGGTGCCATTTGCGGAATCTGCTGATGGCAGCAAACAATAAGTTTAACTGCATTGCTCTGCTGTCTGAAGCACTTCGTCACTGCTACAAACGAGAAAAAAAAAGTGCAATGCATAGCTTCTACTCGATGCTAGAAAGATATTCTAGCTTGTCGGAAACGTTTAATTTTTTTTTTCATTGCAGCAAAAGTTTAATGATTAAATCAGTCATTTATGATTATTGCTTAAAAATCAGCAAAGTGATCAGGATTCTATTTAGCGTTCCGTGATGTGGAAGCTGTCGGAAAATTACTGTCGAGTGATATTAAGGGGAAGCCAATAGTCTACATGTGAATTTGAATTCAGCTAACTCCGATTCAAAGCGATTCAGTTCACGGGTAAGCTAAAGGCCACCTATTGACTCTTATCATGAGGAAGGAATTGCATGGAGAATGTTTTAATAGTTTTACAAACTAGGTCAATAAAATATGGTTTTCCACTGAACTGCTACAGACTCAGTAAGGTGTCAGTTGACATGCATTTTTGAAAAGGATGATCATTTGGAGGTCTGTTGGAAAGCTTTTGTCCTGTAGTGAACTGTTTATGATGATGATGATGATGCAACCGCGACTACGAGACGACGGCAAAGTAATCACTAAAGGTCACTGCGATCAACCTGCCTAGGAATTGTCGACTCTCGAGAGGCCTTAGCCGCTCAGTAACTTGAGCCACTGTAGGGGCGGGTTTCGGGCTCTGCACAAAGCAGGCCTCAACGTCTTCAGCTGCACTTACGACGAAACTTGGTAGCTGCGAAGGGGAAACGATTGATTGCAGGCTAGTGGAGCGAGCCAATAGCCATAAATATAACCTAGCAGCCTGGTTCTCCAAGGCAATAAAAAAGAAGGAACCATACGACTCAGCAGCCGACTTGCTGTTGGTGGCAAGACAATATAGCGGAAATATTAGCAGCGTTGCCGCTGCACTGGAGCGTTCTGCGCCACGTGCATGAGGCGCGGTTATGAGCGTCAAGCAGAAAGGATGCTTTCGAGTTCTTTTCCGTCCGTAACATTGGCAGTAAGTCAACGTACTTCGGCAGATATATTTGATCACAAAGACCATACCCAACATTTCTGGACAAAAAGCATTTTTGAGCGGGAGACCGTTTATGAACGCAATTTTTTTCTATAATGCAAGAGTTCAATATAACAATCATATATCCGCAGATCACCCGAAGGGGAGTCTAACTTTTTCTTTCTAATAACGTTTTCCTATTATCAAAAGCGTTCCGCTTTGCTTTTCTATGGCAGTCTTAACTGTTCGATGCGATAGATGGACACACTTTACAAGAAAGGTTTTGCTACATAACAGAAGAGTGGACTGTTACCTTCTGCATGTCCATAACAGTATCTTACAATTTCCTAATTTCCAAAATTTTTGTACGAGAATGTTGAACATGCGGCTTACCGCTTTGCGGTGAGGTGAGGAAGTGACTTGATTTTTGCCTTGGTGCTTGTGTGCAAGAAACAGTGTTCGTGTTTACCCACCGTACATCAGTTGACCAAAGTAATCTGGTGATTGTTGCATTTGTCCTGGTTTGCAAGTGTTCTTATCCGTTCTAACTCTGTGTTCTGTGCAAAGCATTGGCATATTTGGTATACCTAGCTCTAGCTCGAATTGCTTGCTCAGTTCCTCGAGGGCGTGGTTGCTATACTCGGCGTTTCTGCGTGGAGCTGATCGACTCAGCAATTGCACTGCACTAAACGTGGTCAGCATTTCGTCTAAAGGCAAGACAAGGGAGATTATGCTACAAGTTGCTCCCAGGGCTCACTACCATTTGGCTCCTATGTTCCGCATAATCAGCCGCCTGGACGCGGCAAACGGTAGGAGCTTACGTAGCCACCAGCGATCCACAGCACGCAGTAAATGCTTTACTACACACAGGCACGCTGAGTGGTCGTATACAAAGTGTATTGCATGCGCCCGCGGCCCCCAGCTTTTTGGTATGCGTGAAGCAGCGGGCAGATTAGAACCCTCGCACGGAATCGATGAGAAACGCAGGTGAAATCGTTCTTTTTCCGGGAGAAGCAATACCGTATGCGACGCCGTACTTTTTTTTTTATCTGGAGGTGTTATTGGATGAGCAACGATAGCCGTGCCTGATACCTCCACGCATTCAATGAGCCGGCGCTAGGATTGTGTCGCTCTGAAGCAAACAAAAGGCATACCTATGATGTCGAAATGCCTCCTCTGCTATACACGTTATTCTTAACACCACCACGCTGTTTACATCTAAAACACAATCGATTGCGCACCTAGAGCACGTCGACGCATGCATTGCTCGCCCAAATGCGGTGGATTGAAAACCTGGCCCACCCACACGTGCATGGCAACTCAGTCACGCTAGTTGGCAAATAGGTTTAACCTTGTCTAGGAACGCCCACGCGTAGAGACGGATGACATATGCGCTGATTTTCAACTAGGAGTTATTTTGGTGACCGAGTTTGTACAAGCTGGAAACTCAAGCCTATGGGTTGTTACAGTAAGCATGGCAAGTTGCGAGCGCAATGGGTTTGTAATGAAAAATGAAACGCTAGAGAGATAAAAAAGTCTAAGAAAACCTTAATGAAAAGAAGACAGAAGGCATAAGAAGAGATTAGTATGACGGAGGCCGATAAGCTTAAGTTGTTTTTGTGCTCCTTAGCAACCATTGCATTTCTACCATGTGCAGCGTGATTTTCTTCTAACCTAAACGTATACCGAAGTGGTGGTGAAGTGGTTGAGCATGCGTCTCGCATGCGGGAGGTGCGGTGTTCGATCCCCAGTGCCGTCGGGTACTCATCGGTGATACAATGGGCACAAGCTTTCCCCTTCTCTGGTGCTTGACTTCTTTAGGGTGAAATTCTTGGGAAATGGGTTTTTGACCCCATCTTGAATAGTCGAAAATACCTTGTGCCATGGCGCTCTTTGGCCATAGATGCCCTCGCGCCATAAATATTCATTACAATCTATCCTAAAAGTGCTCGCATATTGCCGTTCTTGGTAGCTGTTTTGGGCATGGACATCTGAAGTACAGATATGCGGTTTTCAATTTAAACTTCACTTAAAAATTAGCTGTGTCACCCGTCACTGCCTCCTGTGGCTTTATCTTGAAAAGCAATCGAGCGGTTGATGTTGTCCCGTTGTTTCTTCACCTTTGTTCCTGAAAAACAGGTACTGCTGCCCAGCTATTGTCTTTAAGATGCTTTTCTGTGGACACTTGGGGCTTTAAAACCGGGTGACTTTGTGAATGCGTTCTGTCGGTCCTGAATGTGACACGTCGTACACGCAGTAGGAAACACCAAAACCAGTCTGATGACAGGCCACAGAGCGCAGTGAAACGCACGAGATTGCGCTGTGCTCTACCCTTCTGTTTTAATACTTGTTCGAATGCTTGCTGCGATGTGCGTCGGTTTAAAATATTGATAGTTTTTTACAGTGTAACAAGTCGATAATGATAATGATTGATTTTAATGGTGCAAAGGCAGCATGGCGAAAAAGTGGCATGACAAAAGATAATTTTCTTCTACACAAGAGGGGGGGGGGGGTGTGCAAATACCCATTTTCCAAGCATATCAGCCTAAGAAGCCAATCACCGGGTCAGGAGAAAGATTCTACCCCTTGTAATACCGCTGGGTACAGGGCGGTACTGGGGATCGCAGCGTGCACTTGCAGCATACGCGGCGGATGCTCAAGCCACTTAACCACCCCTGCGATAGTGCAGCTAATTCTTCACACCAACTATTTCATGTGCAACACTTTTGTGCCTGTATTCCTCGTGAAAGCTGATATTTGGCCATACTGTTAAGGCGCCACCTCACTACAGTAGCCTTAATTGTTCTGTTAGTGCCTTGAAAAATGTCGTGAAGTCATAATAGTGACACTAACCAAACATCCCTAGAACGGGCTTATTCTGAAACACTGTTTGGTCAAAGTTCAGGATTCTGCAGCCCCGGCGACTTTGCGCCGAACGCATGTTCGCGTTCCAGCAAACCTCCCCGGGAACGCTATCACGTCATGGACCCTCGTAGTCGGCACTTGGTCCAAGATGTATATTTCAGCCTCGTTATTATACAGCTTAGATCTTTTGCAAGCCAAAGCATCAGCAACTCCCTTCGCCGCCAGTATTGCTGAGCACTGGGTATGCAACGGGCAGTCCTTTTGGCACAGGCGATGCATCTCTTGCTGCTGTTAACGAGCCGAGCAGCTCGCACTTCACTCAGACTGATCTTTTTCCGGTCAGCTCAGGACTGCCGGGTTCTGGAAAGCCGGCTCTAAATCTTTCCACACGTGACAACCCCATAATTCACCGCGTGTCGAGGCATGGAATAAGCTTGCAGTGCAGCGAGACAAAGTACCGCGACGCCGTCCAGCATCGTTTTTTAGAAGAACGACCCTCAGTGTTTTGCGCAGATTACTATAGCGTGTGCGCCATTCTGGAAACAGCTTCCGGAAATCCGTCAGTGGCTCTCTTTATCAACGCGGAAATAAAGAATCTGAAGTTTTAATATGGGTGTATTCGCTGTGCCTAAATGTTTATGCTTTTTTCCTCTGTGGCTGAATTCCGCTGTTAATACTAGCTTGCTATATTTGCCTGGGTCACGAGTAAGTGCGTATATTCGTTACATTTTCTGCTCCTTTGATCGCAAATGTCAAACTAGTGGCCAGAAGCGGATTTTTCACACCCTCTTTTCATTGCTTTGCTCTTACTGGAACTGACTATTTACTGCACTTGGTTATCTTGCCAGCTTCGGTGAGCTAAGCACAAGCAGACGACGGGGCAGGCATCGGGCTTTCTTGTCCAGTTGCTCGCCAGACTGAGACACGATTCGTAGCTTTCCAGAGCGCCCTAAAACAATCGCATCGTCGTTTGAGTAACGCGCTTTCTTGTGAGCTGCGGCATGTTTTTACTTTCTGTGTACCGTAAAAGGAAATTATGCACATGCCACTGAACTCAGACTTTTACAGACAATAGGTGGTTATCATCGTTTTGCTGTCAGACCCGGAAACAGGACATCAACTATGCCTTGCTTGGACGATATATGAAATACGAATGCTGTCCAGTGCACACACGAAACTAGCCGCTGGTGCAGTGGACTGCGAAATTGTTTTTACGGCTAAAATATTACACGCGGTTACTTTGTTTTAGCTGTTATTGCCCTCAATATCCTTGCGACGTTGCTGGTGCAAGCTCAGCAGCATGACGACGTGTCAAGGCACTGTTATGGATGAACCTTTATGGCCATTCTTGTAGAGGCGGACATAGGAAAGAGGCGAGTTGGAGGAGCGGGGAGTTAGGAAGCTGGAAGACTCACCAAGCGAGCTGTGGCTAGCGGAGATCGGCTTTATTTCTAGTAAAATGTGTCAACGTTGCAAACACACACAAAATAAGAGTTATAGCGGTTGCGACGACACCACTACGGGAAGGCGATAAACGTATTTCCGGTGCCGGATATTTTTTACGCATCAAGACTCCAGTGCACTTAGCTTAACCGACAGCATGAAGTAAGGGGCCACGGAATCGTAGATGACATGCCGTACTCGTGACACACAGTATTGATTGCCGTGAAACGAAGTAAAACGCGAGGCTCGTCAGGCGCATGACAGCTCTGCGCTCCGAAGCAATGGACAGCCATCCAACAGTACTTACTATTTATGCGCAATATATATCACCACTTTCAGCTGTGTATGACTAGGGCTGCGTTAGCCTGTGCATTCGCCTGCATCCTATGCAGCAGCCTGCTCCTTGGGTAATGAAGCTTCGCCGAAATCATCTTCGCTTGCGCCTTACTGTCTGAAGAAGAGCTCTTGGCGAAGTTCTTCGCCAGGCGCACCAGCGACTTCGCATGACAACTTCGACTAGTTTTGTACCCTTTCGAGTTTGTTTTCTTTTACGCACCTGTTTGTTTTACTTGCCCATTTTGAATGCCATGCCCTTCAGTACAGTATTGCAAAGATGTAGTTTTAAGTGTCATATGGACAAACTGTAGGTTAAAGCATTAAATATTTCGAGAAGTGAACGGCATATTGTCGGATATGATTGCTTTGACGCCGCACGGCACAGTATGAGAATAGAAATCGTTCTGTAGAGCATCGTAGATGTGATTGCAATAACGGGTTGATCACAGGGCAGGGGAAAATTGTAACGGTAGCGTTCTTCCATAAATGAGAAGATAACTGTTATGAATAAACAGGATACTTAAGGTGACGATCGCTCACATGCTGCGCTGAAGACCCAACATGGGCTACTGAACACTTGGTCCTCTCACGTAGTGTCGCCTAATAGATGTTTGCATATAATGTTCTGAGGCCTGGCTTCGTTTTCCTGCATTTCGCTTGGTAATATATGTCTAGCTGAATGTTGCGTAGCAGTAGCAAAAAGCCTCCTAGCACACGCAAAGCCGGTTTTAGGGAACTGCAAAGATAAACCGACGCGGGGCATTAATTTATTTCTTTATTCGTTGCTTAGATGAAAATTACGCCTCACTACATATTCGAGGAATAAAGGGTTGTGGAATTTGGATTACGTTAAATGTAAAATGTAGGAGAGATTCGAATATTACTATATGTTTGTCTTAAACGGCGTTTTGAGCACAGCTGCTGTCTTCAAACGCGGCAGTGCAGCAGTTTCGCATGTGCCAGTGTCAGCGGCTGGTCGCTGCCAGAGATGGCACTCTGATGCTTGTTTTTTTCTGTATAATGGATGTATTTAAGGCAACGTGTTGTTTCTGTGTGACCTGCGTTCACACCTTATTTATTTATATCTTGGAAGCTTGAAAGCAGCTTGTTCTCGCCTCATATGAAAGCTTCTAGAAGGTAGTTCTGATAGATTCTTTTGCCCTGGCCTTGCGGTACAATACCAGCGCTCGCGGCTAAAGTGCACGATACCTATATTTCTGTGAGTGCACGCAGATACCACATCCTTGGCTATTTCGTCCTTTTCAGTCCTCGAAGAATTTCTTTATACTTTCAAACCGCCTGTCTCCAGGCCTTTTTCAGCCACTGGATAGCGGAGTGTAGCGGTGGAGCGAGGTAATTCCAGTGTGTCCTGTCTGTTTTAGTTTTTATTAACCACAGCCCTGCGTACTGAAGTCCAGTGGAGATTTTTATTATTATCTTTCATGGCGCAAGGGCGCCTGTGGGCAAAGAGGGCCAAGACGGCCACAATGACACAAGGTGTTTTTTTCTGCTCAAGGGGGTCAAAGGCCAATTTCTCAAGCATTTCATCCCAAAGAGGCCGAACTCCAGGCCACGGGAAGGCTTGTACTCATTGTATCACCGGCGGGTACCCTACGGCGCTGAGGATGGAAAGCCGCACCTCCAGCATGCAAGGCTGATGCTCAAACGATTACGTCACCGCTGCGGTGCGCGCCGTCGTGCGAGCTTGCTGCTTCCGACTGCACTCTTAATGACAAGTCTCATGTGCGTTCCTCTCAACTAGTTCGGTATTTCAGGAACAGAAAAAAATATATAAGAAGCACATGGCAGAGTTTGACAGGTTTTGAAAGCGTTCGTCCACTGGAGGCATGGATCTCCAGGATGCTCCATCGACAATGGACGTGAATAGCTTTGCAATCCGCAATGACTCGTGTCCACACGCTTGGAGATCACTGTCGGACGTTGCTTCTTTGAAACGCAAAAGGTAAATCAGGCATTTCTCGGCTCATATCTCGCCTATACGCCTGCGTCGACAATCCGTGTCCTGAAAACGTTTATTCCCGATAATACGTACGAGGGAAACGATTCTAGGGCCTTACAGGCACAGCTTTCCGTGTTGTGTCTCAGGTGACCACATTGGGCGTCATAACGGAGCGGGGGACGGTGGCACTGAAGTGGAGTCTTGAAGTGCATTGGCATTTGAGAGTGGATACCAACAGTAATAAGAAGAAGAACATCACATTTTGTTTCGGTGATTCCAGATTTCACGTTTGGGGCAGGGCTTCAAAATTTTTTATTCACTCTATTTCACAGTTGCGTATCTCAACACGGAATTTATTTGTGCTATACACAGCGATCCATGAACGTAGCGATCAAAAGTATGTATATATATTTCAGAATTTCAATTTCGCATTTCACAATCAACGTAAAGTCTGGGTAACCATATCACATAAGAGGTATTTAGTGTCCGCACAAGTTTTGTCGCCGATGTCACACAAGAGGAGCCTTCAGACCGATTACGCTAGGTATAAAAAAGGAAGACCTTCATGAAGTAAAACACGTCGACTCAGAAACTATCCCATTCTCAAGGGGTGTTATCGTGGACTCAGCTTTGAGTCACATTTGCCTTCCTTGAAATTTATTCGAGTGCATTACGTAGGCCGAACTCTATTGCTCAATAGTCGAAAACGGGGACTGAAATATGAGGCCATCGGTGATACCATAAGGACCTCAAAATAGCTTGACTGAATCTTCGATAGATAGTGCTGAGGAGTCCAAACGTCTGCTTCTTCTTCTTTTCGTCCCCTTGAAGCAAATGCTATCAGTTCTTGGCAGCTGCTCGAGCCTGTCCCGGCATTTTTAAAGCCGTGATCTCCCGCTCCACTTTCTACGCGGTCTTACGCGACGTCTCATATCCAACCGAGTTTCCACATGCGTTCCTGAAGCACAGCTCGCCGGTATAGCTGACCTGAAAAACATGAAGCAAGGAATAACAGCAAGAGCTGTGTTTGCTTAACGAATTACCGTGGCGCGTGGACTGAGCCAACTGAAACAGCGCGTGGCGGCCTCGTCCCACCGTGTAAACTGAGAGACTGACGGCGGTGTTTTTAAAGCAAACAGAACTATCCTGACACTTGTCTATTATTCCTGGCGATTGTGGAAAACACAGAAGCGTTGGGGATAGCTGCGATTTTGTCAAAGCGCTCTCGGGCGACACCTGTGCCATAAACATTGGACTAAGGCGTCATGCATAATTGCGCACTTTCATTTCTTTTCAGTTTAATCTGTTGCAACATTTGAATGGCACTAACTGCAGTGATAAGAGAGTGCATTGTTGTAGCTGTAAGTGCGGGAGAAGAGCACTGGCGCTGACTGAGTTTGTGAAGCCGAACAGAGCTGTGTGAATAATTCCATCGACAACGGTTCGTTCGAGTATTGAAGGGTGTAAGCTTTAAAAGTATTTCAGGAGTGAGAGAGAGTCGTGTTTCCATCCTAAGAGCAAAGATATCACCTGTGTGCAGGAGCCTTCAGTTGTGTTATATACAGAGCCTTATTTAGTTTTTGAATCTCCAAATAGTATCATTCGTTTTATTTCCCGGAATATTTTGGCCGAAAGCCTTTGTCGTTTTTTTTTACAAGCGTTGGGGCCAGTGTTGTGTAATCAACACATTTTACATTTTCAGAAGCGCTAAAACACCTAAAACGTCCTCGGTGTTTTAGCGCTTCTGAAAATGTCAAATCTGCACCAACTAGCCCGATCCGCTACCCTTCTCAACACATTTTAGTATGTGGACAGAGGAAGGTCTCCCGGTGGCGGTCCGCTAGGTACGAGTCATGCTAGATTGTTGCTATAAATTTAAGTTCCCCATGCGCCGTCGACTTTGTAAATAAATGGCTTGCGAAAAGCAGGAAATATTCTGGAGGGAAGGATTCTCGTATGCCTCCCACCATGTAGAGTGTGTGTGTGTGTGCGGAGGGGGGGGGAGGTTGGAAGTGGGTGGGTGGGTGGTTGCGTGAGTTGGGGGCCGGGAGCGTATGTGCAGCGAGTGATAAAGCAGGACGATACATGCTAGCGCTACTGAAAATCTCTACAGTTTTCTTCATGTTCCTGGTATTCTGTGCGTCCCAGCAGACCGATAATTTTTAGTACTTGCACAAGGCAGCTTGAATGCTTTTCCTGCCTTACTAATGGTGTCAATCTTTTCCCCATTGCACGTTGCTTTCAGTCCACATAGCGCAACCGGTAGAGAGTATCTGGGAATCCCACTACTAATTTAAAAAAATTACGCTTTTTGAGGTATAAAAATGATTACTGCGATTGAATAACACCATTGTTGGCGGACATAAGAAAAAGGTTAATAAGGTTAAGTGATAAGAATCAGAAATTGGTTGACCAGTTTATCGTTAACGCTACTCTCGAGTTATCTGATGTCTGCTAAAACCGGCATTATTGTGCTCTAGAAGCGCTTTTAATACTTCAGACTATTTTTAAAAATTGACGGCGGGCTTGCCTGAAACATTTGGCATGTTCTCTGCTCATATTGACAATGCTTATATGTAAGAGGGCTTATCTTATCTAAGGGCACAACACCATGAAAAGGCTCAAGGGTACCGAGGAAGAGATGGAGAAAGAAGGTGCAAATAAAGTCAGGTTAAGTAGGAGGGTCTTATAAGCCACATTGCAATGGGGGAAAAGGAAGGCGAATTTAAATAAGAAAACAAACTCACAGGTAAAGGCCTGCACACAGCGAAGTCCCAATCGGTGAAACAAGCTTGACGATGTCAGGAATCGAAAGAGTGCTTTGCGAAGCTTCAGGGCTGCCTATCGATATATTCACCGATCGAGAATTCTGCTCTCTTTCAGCGGTCGTGGAGCACGACAACCGGTAGCAAAGCACAGCGTTTGTCTGTCGGTGCTAAAAGCTACGTGTTTTCAAAATGGATGTTGTATTGCGTCGTTACAGACAGGTGTGCGGGACATGCCCATGACAGCCGGTTTGAGAATGCAACATCGAGCGACAGGCGACAACGCAAACTTGCTGCACGTCACGGTAGACAAGGCGGCCTCTGCCTCGCTTGCACCAATCAGCTTCGACGGCTTTTATAAAGGACAAGTTTATGTCCTCTCCCTGAAGACAGGCACCGTGCGCCTAGATTTTGTTGTAATTCGTCGAACGACAACTTTGTTTTGAGTGGGCGTGCAACCGACTGGCATAAACTCAGCGAGCACCAGCTTTAGAAAAAAGTCATTGTCCCTGCCCAGATATTCATCTCATACGCCGAAGTACCATGCGACCGATTCGCCGGCTCTACAGCTGCCACCCAACGAAATAAGCGCTCTTCATAGCGGCAAAAAGCCCGCGCGTAAACGCAATCCTCTTTGTGCGCGTTGCATCAACCAATGAAAGAACGAGTTAAGCAGCCGCTTTGAGGTTCGGTACTGGCGTTGTTCAAGCCCTCTAAGTGGTCTTTGGTTTTGTGTACGATAGGAAAGAGGTTTATTAAAGATGTCTCCACATTTGCGCGGTGCATATCGAGTATTTTTTTTTGTCGTACCTGTTTTCTTGGGAGAGAAACCTTTAGCGCTCTCCGACTCTACCTAACAATGCCATTTTACGATGAATAATAGAATCAACTAACAGAGATTCGCAGTAATTCAAAGGCTTTGAGAGAACAATGAATGACGCAGATCTCAGCAAATGTTGATTTCATAATCAGCTGATTTCGGTTTTAAATTCTTAAACGTGTGCACAAAATCCATACAAGGTCGCGCTTGGATAAACACGATCTATATCATACGCCCCTCCCGATCCTGCGCAGCCCAATAACTAGAGATCATTGCAAGTAGCGCCTGTCGATCAATAGACTGAGCCCGGCTGATTATGATGATTTTATTACTGCGTTAAGCGCAAATATCTTACAAAGGTGAAAATAATCGTAGGCAATTTTGCGTAAATGCATAATGAATCCGAGCATGAAATTATTCAAGGACCTGCATAAAGTATGCAGGCTCTGTTAACACATTTGCTGATATTTCGCCCTGCTAAGCAGAAACAATAAAAATTCAATTCACTGTCAAATATAAAAAACTATGTCCAAAAGCGAATAAAGTGAGTGAATGTTTAGAATAGACAGTGATGTATTTGAACCATTACGGAAGTACACTTAAGTGAACCAAGTATCGCACACAGATCTCGAAAATCAAGGACAACTGATGATCGCAGATGATGATGATGATGATGATAATAATAATAATAATAATAATAATAATAATAATAATAATAATAATAATAATAATAATAATAATAATAATAATAATAATAATAATAATAATAATAATAATAATAATAATAATAATTAATTGGTTTTTCGGGGAAAGGAAATGGCTCAGTATCTGTCTCATATATCGTTGGACACCTGAACCGCGCAGTAAGGAGGGGATAAAGGAGGAAGTTAAAGAAAGGAAGAAAAAGGTGCCGTAGTGGAGGGCTCCAGAATAATTTCGACCACCTGGGGATCTTTAATGTGCACTGACATCGCACAGCACACGGACGCCTTAGCATTTTTCCTCCATAAAAACGCGGCCGCCGCGGTTGGGTTCGAACCCGGGAACTCCGGATCAGTGGACGAGCGCCCACCCTTGAGATATTAGAAGCTAAGAGAATAAGAATGCGCCGCACAGCATTTACTAGGTGCTCTCAAACTATTAAATGCAACACTCTAACATCCTTCAAAACAGGAATGTATGTAACAATTTCCTCCTTTTTCTTGTCATGCTTGAGGCTGAAGTGTCGAGGTTAAAGCAAAAGCTGGAATATAAACTCAGCACAGTGGAACGGACGATGGAAAGAAAACTAATATCGTTACTTTGAGAAAGAAAAAAATAACAACACGCTTGTGATACCAAGTAAAAGCTTATAATATCATCCCGGAAATTAGGAATAAAGAATGGACATGCGCTAGAACATGTAAAGTGGAGGTAACGGATGATCTTTTAAGGCAGCACAGTTTGATTCCAAGGAAAGGAAAACGAATACTAAGCTTAGTGGAAATCAAAGAGATGAGATGAGATAAATTCCTGCGATAGCGTAACATGCACACGCAGGATATGGATGAGCGAAGTTCATTTCGAGAGCCTTGATGGTCTTGGAATAGACGTTCTTGAATTCCGTATCCTAATTTCCATCCTTTGCTTTCCTCTTGAATTACATGTACGTCGTTCTGTGAGAATTCAGATGAGTGGGCTCACATTATCCTGGCGTTGATGTGCTGTACTGCCTCAATGCTGTTGTCTTTTATTTTTCTTTGTTAATAAGCTGTTTCCTAGTGCACAGCCACATTAAGAAAGGGTGTGCTTTGGCAAAAATAAGTGCGCTAATTTCTTCGTATCTGCTTTGCAAATGCATAATACGGGTATAACTGCAGCTTTAAGATGCTGTGAAATGCGCTTAGATCAACCGAAATGAATTGGTGAGTCTCTGGCTCGACTAGCGGCAAGAAATTCTGGAACGGCAGCAATCTGCACGCTGCCACTTCGTGCTGTGGTCAAGGAAGTAAACATGATAATGCGGTCTGATCGCTTTATGTATGTTTCGCGCCTTGTGACGTATTTTCTTTAAGGATTAGTTCAAAGTTTAAAGTGCAAGAATGCATGACCTACTCTTACGTTCTTCCGCGTGTCCAGAAATGCGTACGCTGCGTCACGGCGAATAATCCTCTGCCGGCTACACGCTTGCGTATTCCTTCTCTATACTTCACTGCAGATGTCCTGTCATCTTCTCATACTGGCCTTGTCGGGAAACTTTGGTCTTCGGCAATCCAGTAGCCAGAAAGGAAAAAAAGGGATTCCATTTATCAACATGTAACTCTGCGAAGCAATGCCTAAACCTCAGCGAAAGCTGTCGTCGTGCTCCTCCCTGTGTTTTGCTAACGGCTACGACTTGCAGTAAAGTCCAGCACCTACAGACTTTGTGGTAGCCTGAGCTACCTGAAATATTTCAACAGGCCCACGGTCACGTGCCTGGTGCGAGTTACGTGACAGGATTTTGACGCTCTGAATCTCCCGGGGAAGACTCCGTATAATAGCTTTCGCCGTACAAAACAACAACATCCACCCGGCCATATCAACATGCTCACTAGCACAAGCCTTGCTAGTCGTTACTTCTCAGCAATAAGCTCAGAAAAACTGCGATTCACGTCCAGACACCTTTTGTCGGCGTGAAAGAAAGACCATCAAATGCAAGGCTCTGCAGCCACAGGTTCTCTGCCGTCATTCCTTCATGACCTCGTCTCCGCCTCTAGCGTGACGCTTGAGCAAAAGGGCATGGCACTTCGAGCTTCCCAGGAAGGTGGATAATGGGTAAATTGGCGAATTACCAGAACCCTCCCCGACCGTGTAGCGGACCACCCATTGCACCTATACGGAGACAAATTCTTGTACCGCCTCGCATGTCGTGAAAGTCAAACGGTGGCTTTCAAATGCAGTGACAGCGCGAGGGCAGAAGATTGTTAGCCTTCGACTCTTGCGCCAGCTATATTATATAAAGCCGCATAATTGCAAACAAGACACGAGGGATAGTTGGGCAAGAGTGAAACCGTGAACAGCGCAGAAAGAGGTGATACATACAAGGAAAAAAGGAGAAAAAAAAACTTAAGCGCCATTTGACGAGGCGTTTTCGCAAAAGAGGCCTTAATCTCCTTGGTGCAACCGGGCAGCTCGACAAAGCTTTACAGTCGCTAGTTTGAAACCCGTGCTTTATTACACAGGCACTCCCAGCGTCTCGCATCCCCGTTGATGCCTGAGGTGATTCAAGGCCCAGAAAAATGGCCTTGAATCACCTCACGCATCGTTGTACAAGCACACAGCGTTATCACAAGAGGCCGCTTTTGGGACATCGCTTTTAATCTTCACCATAAATCAAATTCAACTCGCCCAGCTTTCTACATTTTTTGTTCTTCCTTTCGGGCTCTTACTGTTTTGCAGTGTGTACTTTGGTACGAATTGGGTTATTTGGTACAAAGCATCATAGTTTGGAGTTTTTCATTTATTTTTACTTTATGCTAGTTTTTTGTGCCACATAAGCTTCTCTATTTTCTGCGCATTATTTTCACATACCCAGCAATTCTGCACAAAATCATTTTTGAGTTGGAAAATGTTAGTGAACGCAATTTTTTCATATAATGTATGGTTTCACTAAAAATTCAATATATACGCAGATCATCCGCCGGCAGTCCTGTACTTTTTTTTTCTATTCACGTTTTTGCTACCGTCAAAAGCGTTCCCCATTGGTTTTCTATGGCAGACTAAAGAGTTAAATTCGCGTGGTCGCTGCAAGCACTGTAATAGAAAAATTTTTCTACATATCAGAATAATGGACCATTACCTTCAATATTTCTATAACAGTGCCGTACAATTTTTCAATTTTGAGAAATTTGCCCGAGAAAGGTGAACCTGTTTCAAATCAGCAATTACCAGGCTGCATGAAGAGTCTGTATTTTGTATGTCATGGTAGGCCATGAGGAAGAAAGCTTGCCCCATTTTTGTATATCTTGTTATCGCAACCATTCTTACCAGCCGGGGGAATGCTATGCTGATGTTCAGAAGACTTTTTTATGATTTTAGTGCAGTCATTAATTTCTTTTTTTGTCATAGGTGCTTTCGGGAACCCTAAAACAATAGATGACGCCGGTGTTGCTTGTGTCTCTCTGAGCTTTTTCACGTCTTCTGCACACTAATCGGCTTTTTGTGCGCTAGGGCTATCGAGAATACAAGAGTAGAGGTTTAGAGCCAGCAATAGAACCATGATACCTTCTTTAGTACCTCAAGGCCGCCAAAATAGCTCGTTTGGATTCGCGTAAACCTGCTGAAAAAATGGAAAAGCAATTTCTCCCAAGAACCCGAGGCGTAAAAATTACAAAACTTCGCATAATACGATAACAATACCAAATTGTAATAACTAAACAATGCGTAAATCTGTGATGCCAGTTTAGTCGAACGGCGCAGTCTTGAAATTCTCTGACCTGCAGAATTTCCAGCCTTTTCATCCACTTTCTTCTTCAACCAGGCTTACATTAGAATTTTTTTTTTTTGAAGGAAGGCCTATGAGGTGTTTATTAGGCTGATTTATAAAACGCATGTGATGAGTCATACCAGCTAAATATCAAGTGAATATGATTGAGCGTTTCAAAGGTTGGGGACGCTAAAACCAGCTGTCACGTTTTTTTTTCCTCTCCCCAAATATTGCTTGACATATACAAGTCCAATCCCATCGTCTATTCGATAGTTTTATGCCTTCTAGAGAACCCAGTAACTTGATGGGTTTTTTTAACTAAATCGCTTGGTGTGATAATTGCCCCATTCATAACGTATTAATTAACGATACTCTCTAGGACGCTCTAGGTGCTTGGTTAACGCATGGCTTGTATGTAGCATCTATACCAACGAATAGCTAGGTGCAAGCCCAATGTTTTTCAGGTCTGGCAGGAGCGCATTGCAGAGGCCTGCTCTCGTTCAGAGTTTATCGGTAGTTAAGGACAAAAAAAAAATCTTCCTAAAATAAGTACCACGTTGTATGTGCTTTAGAGCCGAGGCAGCCCTTCCTTGACCGTTGTATCTCTGCTCTGCTGGAAGAGCGTAAAGAAGCGTTCCGGGGCAAATGCACTCGCCCGTCAGGAATCCAGGAATCACGTCCACTGCACGCTGGGATGATTTCCCTTAAATAGATCACACAGCTTGGTGTGGCATTCAATGTCGAGCTTGCAAGGCTGGGAGAAATCAGTTTTCCATTCTTCATTCTTGAGCGAATTGATTCGAGAAAATAGCTGAGTGGTAGTGATGTATAGAAAAAAAAATCCATGCAGTAAAGACATGCATTTCTTGGGCGCATATCTTTACTTCGTACTTTTTTCCTCAACGATGAACGGCTAACTCGACCAACAACGCTCTAGCTTGAGTTTGAATGAACGCAGTAACTAAAAATTCCACAAGGAGCGCATCAATTGACTTTGTAGCTACTGTGTGCCGGCAGACATGAACTTGCAAGCTTCTCAAAGAAAGCAGGCTAGAGGCATCCGTACCTCTGAGATATAACGAAATGGAAACCGAAAAGAAACAATAATGGGTTATGTTAAACAGGTTTTATCCGCGAAAACAAGAGGTGGAGCCTTCGGCGCTGGTCCATTAAGAATAGGGCGCCCTTCTGAAGTTCGTGTTGCGCCGAGGAAGGCATGATTGCGCCGCTGGGGCTCACATCAACGTGAATGAGACAATGCTCAGACAAATGATCAAACGCTCGCTGCGCCTCTTTTGCCACTCGAGGAAAGTGAGAGAACAATGAAAGGCCCGAGTTGAAGGAGAAATAAAACGGAGAGGCAGGACAGAGCTTATCCATAAGCACTCTTCGCTCCACGTGCTAGACAATTGAGCCAGGTCATCGCCCGTTTGAACGATGGAGAGTGCTTGGTCCGAGCGCTACTTTTTTTGTTGTTTTACGAATGCTGCCAGTGCTTAGCCAGTCTGTCGTATATCCCCGTTTTATTTCTTCTCGACTCCTTTGCGATGAGGTGCAGTAAGCGCGTCATCTAGGTACGTGTGAAACCAGCCCGAAATGACAAAGCAAAGCGTAATTTCGGGTCGGCGTTCAGTTAGCTTCTCGTCTGCATAGCCAATAAAAAGAGATATTCCTTCTACTTTTTGTGGGAATGTCGTGGGAATGGCCTGTAAAAGAACTTGCATGCGCCATGCCTTTTGTTTATAGCTTGGACTTCTTGCAAAATGTGGAGATCCTACTGTGGAACGGTTGCCCTGTAACTTGTCGCTTGCATAGAAATTAGCTCCGTGGACTGTTGCTGAACTAAGTATTCCTGGCATAGCTAAGGGCCTGTAGCTTCCAGTTTTGCGCACACTGCAGGAAATCAGATCTGCCGCACGTCAATGGTTCATAGGTAATGATCTGCTCAATATATGCTCAATAACGCTTTCGCGTTAAAATTACCCGCATAAATTGTTAAGCGTTAAAGGCCCCATGTCGCAGAAAAGCTGGTGTCGTCGGCATCGGCGGCGTTGGCCGTGAGCGAAAATTCCCAGGAGCAGTAATAAATAAAACCCAATAGGAAATTGGTTGAGTTCGGGAATAGAACCAGGGCCGCCGGATTGCGAGACGAGCATGATATCCACTCCTCCACTCCAGCTCGATGTTTTGGGATGAACAAAGGCGCGTCTAGTGATACGGTGTTGTCTTAGAAGGGTGCTTTAGAGACATGTAGTCTGTTGTATATTAGTAATTATGAGCATGAAAATTACAGCAGCAGTCGCCGTTAAGCGAGTAGCAAAGTACTTTTCCGCTACTTTTTATCTTCACTTCGCGCACGTAGCGCCATCAGGCGGCGCCCACTAAAACGACTCCCTCCTCTTCTTCCTCCTCGAAGTAGTCGCCACTGTCCCTACAGATAGTGCGCGACGGCGCCGCCTCCCGCTGGTCTCGTTCGGGCGCAGTGGGGCCGTGCGGGGACGCAGGAATCACGCGGTGAGCGGCGAACGCAGAACACATCCAAGGCGCGTTCACCACGAAGCTTGCGGCTTGCTGCCCGTTCGTTCGGCGCGGAAGCTATGCTGGCGTTCGTGGCATCGGGTTAGCCGAGAACGATGTGCCCACGAACTACGACTGCAACTTGAATCCCGCGAGTTTCGGCAAGGCGCCTGGCAGCGCTTCTACGTGGTTTGCCGCTCCGCGCATCCGTTTCAACGTACGTAACATCAGCAGCATCAGGTTCACGCGGCGTCGAAGGCGTTGGCCGTGAGCGAAAAATTCCGGAGGAATTCATAGATGAAAAAGAGTTTGTCTAGGTAGGAAATCGAATGTAGGGATCTCTGAATGTAGGGAATGACCTTCTGCATATATGGGAATTAACTCATCACGCTATCGTGCCCTACCTTCAAGGCGGAGGATGAGTGTCCCATCCAATTTTTTATTCGCACCGCTGAGAACCTTGAGAGTATTGAAGCACTGCCATTGCCATCTCGTTTTCAATCAGTCGGCAATGTTAGGAACCAAACTAATAGTGTTGGGTTTACCTTAGGACAATGCACATTATTCTAGCTGGTGCAAGAATTTGGTAAAAGCAAGAAACGAACAAAAAGAAAGAAGGAAGGGAAGAAAAAAATCCTGATGGCCTAGCTCTGTTAGGACAGGATGTACGTAGCGAAAGCGTGGCGACTTCTGGATCGGAAGAGTTAATATATGAAACCCGCGCATTCACTACATGCGCCTTTGTTCATGATTAAACCTTGAGCCGTCGTGGCGGAGTGGTAGCATCTCCGCCTCAAAACGCCAAATGCCCTGGCTCTATTACCACCCTCGACACAGGTTTTTTTTTGTATTAAGTCAGTGTCCGGGGGTTTCATTGGCTCCTATAGATGCCGCCACTGAATATGTTGGTTAGCGGTTGGCGGGTAAGGGCGGTTCCGCGGCGAGGCGCGCGGTATGATTTCATGCCAGATGGCACGGCGAGCGCGCGGCGTCTGCCCAGCTGCGGCGGTTGCTAGGCAACGGCTCAATATCTGTCTCTGGGCCTCATCGGTATACCGCCAGAGCGAAATCGCAAGATCGTGGCCAATATAGCTTTCGCTACAAAAAGAAACGTAAAAGGAATAAGAAAGGAAAAGACCAGAATGACAGTTTCGGAATACCGCAAAGACCTGGATGTGAAAAATGCGCAGACTGTGTGCTGTTCCGATAATACTGACCAAACTCTCCAAAGCTTCCACTTTGTCGATAATGAAAGGCTCTTAGTGTTCATAAGTGACGGGTACACTATAGAGAAAGAGAGAAAGGACGGAAGAAAGAAAGGCAGGGAGCTTAACCAGACAGTTATCTGCTTACTGCACGTTGGAAGAAAAAAGTATATAAAGCGCGCCATCAGTCCTTTAAGCACACGCAATTTATCTAAGAGTGTATAGCTTGACTTGTTAGCATACAGACAGCCATGCATTCATCGCAATATAAGTTTTGTATAGCCTTCGTCACGAAGTCATGCGCGTTGCTTCGAATGGTGACACCTGCAGAAGAACATACAAAGATAAAACAGAAACTAGATTGATGTAGTCCTAGTCAATATGTGAACATATTCATTGGACGTCCTGGAACATGAGCGGGGGAGAGAGGAGGGAGGAGGAAACAACGGGAAGGAAGACGGAAAATACCGCGGATGTAATAAATCGCATAAGAAGTAAACAGAGGATTACAAAGAAATGTTTCGCGGAAGCTCTGTAAACGGGAATAGACTTGTTTTATTTGCAGCAGAGGTGCACCGTAAACATCTTCGGTTTTTCCCAAAGGATGAACGAGTCCATTGAAATAAAACCATGCTCATACGGCGGAACAAAGTTGGCACGAAAAAAAATGTCACAAGTAAAAAGAAAAGTGCATCTGACCCAAGAAAAGAAAGTCGGAGTTGGGCAACACGCGCCAATACAATGAGAATATCAACGGCGTTGTTGCACTTATGCGACGCCGCGGTAGCCATTAATCAGGGCAGACGCAATGCACCTATTTTGCAGTTGCCGAAGTGTTTTAACAGATCTGAGAAGTCTCTTAAAAGCGCCTGAACTTGCAACCCTAACTCTAAGTAAAACTTCGTTGGATCCCATTACACCGCGACATGTGAGAAAACGACATTGGTGAGAAGCTTTCATACGCCACACCTGGCACTTAACCTTGCTTTTTAAACGCTCAACCATACAAGTTTGGTGCATCGACATCGCATTAATCAGTGTAATTTCTCCATTCGACGCCTTACATAAGGAAACTATTGATTGTCAAATTTCGTTTAAGGTATTCTCATAGATATCTCGAAGACTTCTCACGACCATACATGAAGCGCACCTAATAACAGTTCCACTGAAATCAACCAGCCTACAAGAAGGCAGCCCCACTACCACTCTAGAAAACGAACGGCCTCTGTAAAACATTGTCGTCTCCTCCACCACCCACTACAGCTCGTTTTTGGTTTTTGGTTTTATGGAGCCTTAACCTCCAAAAGCGACTCAGGCTACGAGAGACGCCGTAGTGAAGGGCTCCGGGAATTTCGACCACCTGGGGTTCTTTAACGTACAGTGACCTCGCACAGTACACGGGCCTCCAGAATTTTTCCTCCATCGACATTCGACCGCTGCGGCCGGGATCTAACCCGCGTCTTTCGGGCCAGCAGCCGAGCGCCATAACCACTCTGCCACCACGGCGGCTCAACAACAGCAACAGCTCGTGTTTTTAAATCAGCAGGGTCAGCCATTCGGATCTTACTACCGTCTTAATACCGTAAGCTTACTTTTGGTCCTACCCGCATATTGCTCTAGAGCTTGGCTACTCAGACTGGCCGTTGCTGCCACAAGCTCAGAAATCCATCGCGGAGCCGCGGAGCCGCGGCGCCCCGAAGGGCTTTCTGCAGCACCATTTATTTCAATCTACGCCCGCTGATGATGCCTCTCTGGCAGCGAGTCGAGAGCGAAGATGGAGACGTATCGACGTGGTGCGTTGCGACAGAGCTTCTGTGTGTTTTTGGTGAAGCTTCTTACATTCGGACCGCAGCAAGGTTCGTAATTGTCGAAGCTTTGTAAATGTTCTGAAAACCATACCTGGAGATGACGTCTTCTGCAGCGTGTCACGGAACACCGCTCCTCAGGATCAGCGTCTTTGCGAAACTATAGGAGTAGTCGCACTTTTCTATCCAAGAAATGCTACGGAGATTGTACAAAGTTACCATCGTGATGCGCTTTCTTTCGCTGCTTAAACCACTTGGTCTTCAACTGGACGTGGTTGGCAGTTGTTGCACCGCACTGCGTTGCCAATGTAGCCACAATATTTAGTGACGAAGCACTATTTACAATAATATAGCATGAAGCTCGTTTAAGTAGGTGTTAGTTTGTTCGGTTTAAACCGGGAAAAATAATAAACGTACGCCAAATTCCTTTCTTGAATTTCGGTCTTAACCGAGAAAGACCAGAAGTCTTCAGGTTTAGCCACAGTTTCCTGGCTACTGAGTAAGAGGACGGGCAATTGTATTAGGAAGGAAATGAAGACTGACTTGATTGAGTGATTGATTGATTCTTTCCAAACACGCCGGGCGCAGGCCGACAGGTGCCAGCACTTCCTCAATCCTCGCTAGCTAAAGAAGCTCCTTCTACTCACACAATGTCATCACCATTTCGTAGCCGCTACATCGTTTAGGAGTTTTCTTGTGTCATGTAGAGATACTGACAGCGCTTGTAACCGCAGCAAGCCACCGTCATCACGAAACCCTGCACAAGCGTTGAAAAGGTGTCACTGCTTCCTTCCGCGACAGTTAAATGGTGACTCAATTGCTATTGTTATCACCCTTACTTCGATATCGGTACGACATTCCACAGCTAATTGCTTGATTGAAGGAATGATCGTGCATTGCGTCGAAAGCAGCACATACGTTTGCATTTATCATTGCAGATGAAATGATTTCAACATGAAGGCGACTATACCAAAAGGCCGGCTTCTATTTGCATAAGCGAGGCAGGTGTATATCTGTGTTGCTTCTTTGCACAACTCAGTTTTAGAATTAAAGTTCGTTTATTTTCTTCTCGTATGGCCCAATTGCCTGATTTCCACGATCTTAATATTTCAGGAGTTCGTTTCTCATGTCACAATCATTCCTTTGAACACGATAATTGATATGTTAATTTCTGGCACATGAAGTCCTTGTGCCACATGAAGTCATTGTGCTAACAAACAAGTGAGAAAGAGCTACACATGACATGAGCGCCCAATGGGGAGGGGGGGCGTACATCGTAGGAAAAAAAAAGCAATAAACCTTTAATCTGAATAATATTAGTCAAGAAAAAACTGAAAAACGGCTTCAGAAATAAACACCAAAGAAATTCAGGCGAATTTTCAGAAAATGTCAACTGAAAAGTCCAGTCTGTAGTTTAGAGTTATTGTCAGGAAACACACGGTTGCAATGAGTTCGAAGAATGCGTTCTGTGTGCAGCCACACCGTTTCCGGCATGCAACGTTGCCATCTTGTCTAAAGTGAGAAAACCTATCCTGCCCATGTTCATTACGTGCTAACCGTTTACTCATGGTGGCCAGTCTGTGGTACACACCTAAAGGCGCCCTGCATACTGCGGTGGCAATGGTCAGATGCTTTTGATTCAGTGTTGTCTCCCGAGCATGCACCTCTATTGCAATCATACTGCATTATCTGAATCGCGGCGGCGTGTTAGAAATGTCTTAACTGGAAAGCAATCACGTTGGCCATTAAAGGTCGAGCAATGAACCTGTTTATCTCGACCTGCCCGAACTGCGGCAACGACTCTTAAGTCGTCCACCCTAATGGCGTTTTTCTCAGGCCGCGGTAGCTCTCTATGTGATCTCGAGCCGCACAGTCGTTTCTCCAATGAAGAAATGGGTTCCTGTGAGAACACATTAATGGATATCTTTTTTATTGTTTCATCTGCTTGAAACGATAAGCTAGCCTCTACAGCTGTGCCTAAACAGTCTAGTGACATTTCTTAATAGTTGTCAGCACAGCCGACATCTGCGGTGGCTACTAATTATTACTGAACAAAGATTATATACGGCAGGATAATCATTTCAGAACACTACATCTAGATGGATTTTATAAGCGGTTTAAATGGTCATACGCCGTTCGTGATATCGGTAGTCATCTGGCAGAAAAGGGGACAGTAAATGAGAGGCGACAAGCTTGAGGCCGTACATCAAAAATTGGTTGCGTTGTCTGTCTAGACGCTGTCATCTGGAGCTGCGTACTGCTCCCATTGCAGCAATTGCGGTAGCAATAGAGGAGAAAGGTTCCTTCGCATTACACAGCTTCGAAAGCACGGGAGCAATAAATACGCCGTAAATCCCTCATCGCGCCAAACAGAGAAACAAAAAATGACTGCATCTATATTTTGCGGTGCTCAAGTTGTTTTCAGGTGAACACACATTCAAACGTACTTCTGCCACTCGCTGAGACGCGCTGCTGGAAATAAAGCAAACAAAATATAGAGCCCCGTTTTTTTTCACCGCCCCCTTTCTTCTGTGTATTTCAGAAAGTGTGAAATTCTCCACTTTCCAAGTTTCCGCGTGATGTGGGCTGGTAGCGTTAGGCACTCTCATAGACGGTCGGTCATCAAAGGTGCTATGAAACAGCACATCGTGTGAATGGTTGAATAAATACAATGGTAAGGCTGACACGCGACGACCGACCAACAGCTTAGCAAACACATTCATTCCCGCTTACCTGTATGTAAAAAATTGTTAATCAAGTGATGTTAGTTACGCTCATACATTAATGGACACTGTACAGCCATGCTTCCTGGTAACCCTCATTTTTCCTTTCTCCTTGACCTTAGATCCGTCAACCGTCAATATCCCCCCCCCCTTCCACCCCCTCCGTCCATGACACAAATGGTTTAGGTTTGGTTATGGGGGTTATAGTTTCAATAGCCTGAGTCGCCCGAAAGCGACTCAGGCTATGAGCGATGCGTAGTATAGGGCTGCGGAGAATTTAGACCACCTGGCATTCTTTAACGTGCACTGACCTCACACAGTACATGGGCCTCTAGTAGTTTGCCTCCATTGAAACGCGACCGCCGCGGCCGGGACTTCCAAGAAAGAGACGGCTTGTTATCTGAATAGTGATGTAGACACTTGCTCGCTCAGGGACAATATATCAGTTTATCTAAGGAGGGACAGCACACATCAGTCAATTTCGTGGTTTACGGCGGGTGTTTGACACAGTGTTTTTTAGGGTCTGTTCAAGATCGAGTTTAGCTTTCCTTTGTAGCGATGCCAGGTGTGCTCACAACTACAGATTCTCCAAAGTAGCTTATACCTCGCCTTCACATTTTACATTACTGTGCACTAACGACCCTTTTTTTGAGCAATGAAACTAGTTGTGAGTACACACTTAGAATTTTTAATCTTCCTTCGTGCTTGTTTTGTGAAGCGGTTACCAGTGAAGCGTGGTTACCGGTACAATGAACAGCCAGCTAGCCTCCGTTCACGCCTCTTCACCAGGGTCATCTGGGTTGTGTACAGCCGAAGTCGGCTGGTAATTGTTGTTTGTCTATAAACGCCTCCTGTGGTATTTTCAAGGCACATACGGTGGTTTCTACGAGAATTTTCGTTACGACCTTCTCTGACAACCTTGCCATTTCCAAGTTTACATATCCAACAAAATGAATGTACACATTCAGCTCGTGTAACTGGAGTTCGTTAACATCCCCCTTCGTGCTGGCTTCTTGCGTACTGGCACGTTACGATTTATAACTTTAATAAATGTTGCTGCGTAAACTGTGCTATCTGAATATTGATCACAGCATCCTACGTTTTCTATAACCACCCAGCCACAGACTGCAACTACGCCTCCGCTCGGCACAAGTGAACTGTTTTCTTCTGGCAACAGCGCTCACTCCCTTTTGGGATGTTTTAATTGCTGTCAAATGGTAGCAAAACTATGCAGAAAGTTATGCAATGAAGGCGAATATTCTGGGAGTTAGGCTTCAACCTTCGTGTGGTAGGAAATAAATCGAGGCGCTCTTCGAATATTAATGAAATACAGGCTTGAGTGTCAGACTGTAGACTCACCGTCGGCGTCCAAGGTTGTTAGAACGAAAGGACAGTATGAACACCTTCCGTAGAACGTACTGAGCATTTATTCCTTTTTTCATTATCTTTCACTCCCTTACTCCCCGTCCCCTCGAGTAGGGTAGCCAATAGAGCTACGCCTGCTTAACCTCCGTTATTTCTTTTTTCTCTCTCTCTTTCTCTACGCTGACCTGAGCGGTATTCGTTAATTTCGTGGACACCCGAAACGCAGCAGCGAACTCGGAAGAAAATGCTGTCGAAAGACAGGCTTTTCCCTTTGTTTTCCCCACAATAAGTCACTTTCACGAAGTATCCTCTGGTTCGTTCAATACGGAAAACCGCTGGACAACAAAAGTACCAGCTTCGTGGACAACGAATAACAGCGCCTTGGCATGACAATGACGAAGGAGCGCTGTCTGGTTGGGCCCAGCGAGCGAATGGCACAGGGGTGAGCATGCTTCGAATCTCAGCTACTAAGGCTCCTCAGCATTCCATTTACGTTTTCACTCTTTCTTCTGCAAGAGCAAAGCGCTGTATAATTGAAATGCCAATCGCGCCTTGGGTCCCAAATACAAAGATACAAAATCCTCGCCTTAAACACAAAATCGGCGCGCCGTCAACGATTTCAAGTTAGCGGCGCTGGAACCACTGACGGTTCACCGTTCTCTAAGGCCGGTGACGTGTCTTACAAATTCGCTCAGACTTCGCTCCCTGCAGAGGGAATACAAAGTGAAAGAGATGACATTCGCATGTCGGGCGGGAGACAGACAGACTGGAGAGGCCCTTATCCTACAATAAACTCTATTTAGCTCATCACAATGATGCTGCCTTTCTTCGAATTCTCCTCAAAATAAGCGGCCCCGTTGAAATAATATTTCCCTTTTAAACGCTTAAGCAGCACATATTCTGTCTTGTGTAATGTAAACGAAGGAAGTGGCGTCTACAATTAAGTACCTGGACTAGTTTCATTGCAATTGTTCTTTTGATGACCAAAAACAAAATTTTCTATCCTTACCATGCAGCACAAGACAATGAATCCGCGCATCACATGACCAAATGTGACGACACGCACCGTGTATCACAATACATGCCCATGCACACATACCATCCATTATATGACAATACATGCTAAAACCATATGACGCCATATGACCACACATACCATGCATCGTATAACAAAAAACTTCAGGGGCACGTTGTTGACCTAAAATGCGGTGAGGCGAAAGGCCTTAGTACGGTGTGGCTGCTTGTGTAACAGATGTGTGCTTAAGATGTTAGTTAAGTATGCAATTGTTTTGAATCTTAAATGCTGGAGACACTGGTGGGCATTTGGGAGGCATTCATCTGATTCGACGCCTTTCTGCAAACACTTTCTAGCGTCCTAAACAAGAACAGCATACGCACTGGCAGGAAGTAGCGTAGTTGCTAGCACGCTCGGCTGCGGAATGGAAGGATGGTGTTTCGAATCCTGTCGGGCACAAAGATTTTTTTTCTTATCGAGTTGAAGTGACACGGATGGGCGGACACCGCGAGTATGAGCCATTAACGGCTTTCGCCTTAATACATGACAGCACCTAGCATCCACCACGCATTACATAGCATGTCCAAATATAACCATGCATACATATATCACATGACCACACATCCCATGCCCGCATATGAAACACATCCATATGTCAAATGACAACGCATACTGCGTATCACGTCTCAATACATACCACGCATCACATGACCGCACATGAGCACGTATCCCTGCATCACATGACGATTCATAACATGATAAGGCAAGGGCGCGCAATATTTTGGTTTTTATGAGGTCTTACGTCCGAGAGCAACTCAGGCTATGACATGAGCACACATATTCATCACATGACCACATATACCGCATGTCACAAGGCCAAACATTTCACATGCTTGAGACCTTCCACTCCTGGTCCACAATAACCTCAGCGTAAAGCTGAATGAGGCACCTTTCGATTACAGTATACTTCTAGGTGACGCCTAAAACGCTGAAAAAACTCCGTCATACAATTAATTCATTTTAGGAAGTGCAAGAAGACGCCGTTAGAAAAATGGTACGGCCCGCAAGACACAAACGATTAACAAGACTACTCGAATAACTACCTCCGACTGACTCCAATACGTCGTCATTCTTCGATAACAAACGTTTTGAAAGCGTACTGGGATGGAAAACCACAAAGATGCACCCAACCCCTTAATGCGTGGAAGACGGAGTGAATGTCGGCACTGCCCTTTTTTCCCCCTTCATGAGAACGGCACACACATTTAGTCGGCCGCCAGCTTTTCCCTGATGGCCCTGCACAAGCTAACCGTATATACTAACATGAACGGTGCCGTCTATACTGGCCTGCTGGCATTTTTTATTGGTCATTACAATGACTCAGGCTTGTATTCTCGTGGCAGCTTTTTCATCCTGCATCGACAGAGACAAACCAAGGACATGAAACAAACAGCGTTGACTCTTACGTCTGTTAAAGTGCAAAAAATTCAAGCGCTTTGATCAAGTTGGATCGCGCCGAGTGCCGGGGCGTTACGCCTCGCATACTGTAAGCATGAACGAACCTTTACAACTATCGCATGCGCCGTATTCTGACAACGAGCAGACGCAAAATGTGCCGCGGGCATAAAATAAACGTCATACGTTGCCGTCGAATACATTTCGTCGCTTAATCCTCCCCCTCAGCCATCCGTCCTTTGATGTCACGTGCCATTCCGTCTGCACACAAAACAGTGCAGCACCGCAGACCTCGCAACTGGCGCCATCTCACAGGAGCCTGAATTCACTGAATTCGCACGCCTGCGTAACAAGCGCTTCTTCATTCGCTAGAGCTCTCGCGCTAGCCAATAAGAAGAGGAATCAGTACCCGGCCTAATATAATGGACGACTGCCTTCGGCAAACGCCGTAACCCATACCCACCAGCAGCTTCTCAAAGGCCGCCGCTGGAACCAGCTTTGCTGCACGGTTTCGCCGATGCATCTCCGAGGTCCGCTGACTTCCTGGATTGCCGCCCTGTTTTTTGGAGCGGCGGTAACTGCGACGCTTCCGCATTTTTCGCGTGCAGCATTAATTCATGCCTAGTTAAAATCTCTTTAGCAGGAACATGCCGACTTCAAATGCGGAAGAGTTTGCTCGCAGGAAAAGAAAGACGATTTGCGAACTGGCGGCAAAGTGGAACGCGTGTAATCCTGAAGTCTGATGTCGCGCGGATCGTGGCACTGCGTCTGAAGGTTCGAATGTTTTCAAAGAGTAGGACGCAGAGTTATTCGGCATGCCGTCTCACATTATCAATATGCGCCACGTCCGATGGGGCGCTTGGGTGTTTCTTTGCAGTCTACCTTTTTCGGCGACGACTTTCTGCACGGCAGTGTTCAACAATCTGACGATTATATTTACATGCCATTTTCGGGACAATTTAGGTGACCGGCCACAAAGCACTTAGGATTCTGTGATGAACGCTTCTTCTTTCCTATTTTTTCCCGCTCATGAGCATGAATTATTCATACTGGCATATGAAAATTTTCTTGTTTCGTGCGTGTGGAGTCGTTTTACCATAATTGATTTATTCGCTACGTCATAGAAATCAGCTGGTTGCTTATATTAATATGTGACTCTACTGCATGTCATTATATTAGCTGAAAACATTTTTTTAACTAGGATGTCGTCGCTGGAGTCTACACCAATCCTCCACAGTCGCTATTCACCATTTTTCATTTTAGGAGGCTTTTCTTTCCTGGCCGGTGGCACTCTCGGAATGCGACTTTAGCTTCAATTCGACAAATAATCCGTCCGCATTCTTCATTTTTGAAAACCAAGACAAATAAACGGTTTTGTTGCTCTGTGATTGCGTACTTGCCAAAGCACGCATTATGAAAGACAAGAAATAAGGCGTATGCCCCAGCGCACTCTCAAATTTTCCGAAATTTTTCAATGGCCTGCCAACAACTGACACAAAAAAGAACGCTGCTGCTACGCGATATGACGTCTATTTATCCTTGCACCTGAACCATCTGCAACCTGAGCAAGAAGATACGTGGCCCATGCGCCACATGTAAAGAAATTATCAAGCGGAGTAACAACCACCCACAAGAAGAATGCACTACCTGCCTCACTGCCATGCCGGCATTTACTTTTTCCTTCAGTGCGTTTTTTAAACACAACATTGACATAAAAGGCTCCCAGTCTAGTAGTTGCAGAGATAGCCAAATTTGCAAAAAAATAAGGTGACTTTTGGCAAGCACACTTTCGTATGAAAAGCTTACAGCTTCAAAGTTCAAATGCCTAAGTGCTAAGTGTTGATCCGCGTTAGAGTTCCTGCACATTTCAAGGCAGTGAGTCGTTCACTTTTCTTTTTCCTCTTTAATTCAAAAACATCTGTAACAAATCGACGAACTAAGACTCTCATGCGGGAATGTTTCACGCATCTAAAGTTTTTTTTTTCATCCCGACCGCAACTTGTTGCACTTGTTTGATGGCATTCGTTTCTTCGCTTGTATTGCAGAACGAAAACATAACTAGAAAATACGCGCCTATTTCGTTGTTCACCTCACGAACTGGCTGTATTCATGCCCGACGCTCTTAGTGTGCCACTTCGTCTCCCAGATTCTTCTTACCGGCAAGACTAATCAAACGAAGCAGTAAGAGATGTCCATTTCGAATCGCCTGTTTACCAAATAGTATTTCCTCACTTGTTCCCTGAGCAAGAAGTGCGTCCTAAAACTTCAATTCCCGAACAGTACCGTTCATAACTCTTGCATTCAGCTATTTTTTTTTATGCCTTACATGGCTTCCTGCGAATTTTCCAGCGCTGTATCATCGCAGACAATTGAAATCTCAGAAGACGCTAAGCCAGATGCGGCTAGACAGACATATGCAGCTAATCATAAAAAAGTAATCTTTTTAGGGAAGAACCGCAATAAAGACAGGGGGGGGCCTGGTATTTTTTTTATTTTTTGCATCGAAGCTGGTGGTCAAATTGTATCCCACTTATGCAGCAATTTGTCACTGTGCCTCTGTATTGCGGTGCACCGTTCGTGATGCAAGCTCCTTGAATTTCGGCTGTCTTTAGAGGCAGCAATGAAGGGGAGTACAGATGCCAGAGTGGCGAGCCGCACTTGGACCCTCGAGAAGCCACATGCGGGTCGCGAGCCGCAGTTTGGCCACCCCTGCTCTAGGCCTTTGATTTTGTTTCCGTCTTTGAACAACTATAAACATAGGACGGATCACGGGACAACCGTGAAAGGAACAGCCGAAGGGATGCGTGCAAAGGCGGAAAACAATTTAAATGGGCATTAATAAACATGCATTACAGTTTCCACAGAGGAACGTCGCGCTTGAGCTATCGAAAATGAAGCTAGTCGATTGGTTTTTGTTAATTAGCATCTCAGACGCTTTCTAATGATATCATGCTCTGGTCAAAATAACTATCGAAAACAGATCTTCCTAAAGCCCATAGTTGTGTTTTGAAGCTTGGCGGAAGTTAGCTGAAATGCCCTGTTTTTATGTTATCTTCTTATGATTGATATTCATGCTATCGCTAGGGGACCTTGCAAAATACCATACCTTGATGACTTGCAATAATTCTATTTCTTCGGATTTGATTTTGAGCTGCACGCCACTATATACTTGATTGTTTTGGCCCGCGGCACTTTAGTAACGTTTTGTGGCTAATTGTCGTGCCTATAGGCGCAACAATTAGCCACACTGCATGACTTTTGTTACGAAGATTAACACGAGCTGTTCGAACACTGTGAACAGTGTAATGCGGTGATTGAGTCGGCCAAAGCGAATATACCTTCCAGCAAGCGTCTTCTAACAAAGAGCCTAGACAAGTTATGGGTACATAGTTCTTTTACTGACCTAAACTACTACTCTCCAGAAGTCTTTTTTGCATGAATTTTTCTCATACCTCCCTACCACATTATTCGCAACTTAGTGCTTCACATTAACTTCGAGCATTTCTCATCGATGCCTGGAATGCCACACTTGAATACCTCCTTTGGTTGGTAGGTAATTGGGTTTCCGAATAACAACAACACAATTTCCACCGGCTTTCCCAGGCGATGAGCCTTCCATGAAAAAAAAATCAATATTGCTTCGTCAAGCATTAAAATTCAACCTCACTTATTCACTGCGCTTTCACACTCTAGCTCCATTTCAAGGGCGAACAACGTCGCACAGATTTCTAAAAACGCTGGAAGGTGCCATGCTCTGTTCGGAAGAGACCGGCTTCCATGCGGGGAAACAGTTCTCATCCACGAAGCATTTGCAGCTGGCTCACCGTGAAAAAATACGTGAACAGCGTATAGGCACACACAAAGACTCCGGCAAGCACATTCGTGTCCTTCATCGAAAACACTTAGTAAGCGGCTGTTACTTTCGAACAGGATTATAAGCAATTAGAAATTATTGTCTTTCACTTGCACATCAACTTGCCGAGTGTTCATCTTTTTTTTTACTTCGTGTTGTTGTTTTTTGCTTCAAAGTGATCGCGGCAGGCGTGGCCGCTAACCTTGCCGATAGCTAAGGGGTTTTACAGGCCTCGCAGGGGCAGCCACAAGACCTTGCTGCCATCCGGTCGCGCGAGCTATGAACCCTCGATTGCTGTAAACACCAAAGCAGCTAAAGAAAAAGGAAAAAAAAGTCCAGTCTTGTGGGAAAAGCCAGGTTGTGGCGCCCTGCTTGCAATTAATAAAACTACGGTCATCACGATGTATTCTGATACTCGGCGTTTTGCCTGCAGCTTGGTGCCACATTTGTAAAACCGTTACCGAATTCTCGAAGCATTCGCCCTTCACTTGTACGTGGCGTAGTAATTACCTCGGCGAAGTAGACTACCGTACGCTCCTAGGCGAGTAACACGCGCGTTCCGAAGCGGCTCAGCGATGCGCCCTCGGGCTGTTTGTATGGGCGGGAAGGCGGTGGCCAGCCACTTGGCTTCTTTTTCTAACGTTTCGCTTTTTTCTTCTCCTGCACCCGTAAACGCAATCGCGGTGTAGGGCTTGGTGTAGGGCGTGCCTGAGGAGGTAACACGATGATATAGCGACGGGTTGGTTTTCCTCTAATAAGAAGACTGTTTCCAGTCGCAGCCCGAGTGCGGGAAGTATGCATTATCTACACCCCACGGCAACTCGTCTTCGCAATGAGAGCAAAGTTAAGGAGGCGGGTCCTCCGTAGATGTACTGCTCGGCCAAGAACCCCGGCTTCCACCATGTCAAGTTTAGGTTCACTTTAGGTCTCGGTTTCGTATCGCGGTCATGGTAAATACTTGTTTCAGTCGATTTCGTCCAAGGAACGCTGTTTACAATAACGCTGATATGCGCTTTGTTGCCACATGAGCTGATGAGTTAGCAGAAAACGCCAAATTGGAAGTATTGAAGTATCAACTGGTCCGCACATGCAGCTCCTGTTCAGGCGACTGAGTGGCGCGACAATTAACAGAGTTACGGTGGGCACTTAAAGTTCTTGTGTGGTGTGAATGCGAAAGTATCTGTTGACCAAAAGGCTTTAACCCCAAAGGCTTTGACCATGAGGGCGCTGGACCTGAAGGCCTTTACTCTAAAACCATTTGGGCTAAAGGCCTTCAACCTAAATCTCTTTACTCTGAAGGCACTCGTGCGGAAGTCCTTTATCCGGAAGGGCTGTACCGTAATGGCCTTCACACGAATGTCGTTTATCAGGAATGTATTTACCCTAAAGGCCATTACCCCGAAGGCCTTCACCCTAGACGCATTTGACCTGAAGGTCTTTACCGTATACCTATGACGTCACTAACCATGACATCACTATCACTATGTCTACACCATGCCTACAATGCGTACACCCATTGCTATCTAATTTCCCTTCGGGATCACGTAGGCGGTCCGACGACGTCAGACCGATGTTTCGTAACCACTTATTGTGGTCAACGCCGACGCAGGGTTTCGTTGCCGATGAGAAAATTAAGTTTTCGCATTAATGACAAAGGATCGAGCGGCGGACCGGCTGTCGAACAAAAGTGGACGCAACTCGAGACGCTCCATATGCGCGCCTCACAGGGATGGAACTCGCAGACAGCTGTCCGACGTCCGACTGTCAGCGTTTTGGACTAACAGATCAGGAGGTTGTAACGGCTCTCAACTTACAGTAATTGAAACCGATGACTATATTTACTGAAAAAACATGCTGACAATCCCTCTATCGCCCAATCGCACGTCTTTCGGCGTCCTCGGTCCCGGCCGTTTCCGTTCTGTCCTGAGTGTTTCCTTTTCAGTTCGCGAACACTCAAAGACCAACACAAAGACAAAAATCACACGCTGAGGAGATCGCAGTTTGCTCGAAGGCTGTGTTGTTTCACGAGCTGTTTCATGTATTATATCATGGAAGATTGAAACCAAGTCTCGGTGCAGGATACTGGCTCCAATGAGGACATCACTTCTCCCGCTTCAGTTAGAAATGGTCCGTTCAGCCCTCTACGCAATGAACAGAGATCCCAACCGGTAGGGTGACATTCCCAGAGACTTAACGAGACCAAAAAGTTAGAACTACATCAGCGGCGCCTGTTTATTTGGAAGTGAGCGCTCAGATTGGTAAATGTTTATCGCACCTACCCGTGAGCAGTATTAAACTTTTTATGCTTTACTGACTATATTGCGCAATTCACAATACTAAAGACGCGGAGATAGTAAAGCTTAATGACAAGAAATGTGGATTAGCCGGCCGGCCGTAACGTAGTGACCCTGACCTGCTACTCCACACGGTAGAGATGAGAACGGAATAAAAGGGAAAAATGGAGTGGGAATGGAGTGTGATGATCACTGCTGATCAGGTTGCCAAGAGCGTGTGTAACCATTGAGAACACCTAATTTCACTACCAATTAAAATCGCACTAATGCCAACTTTAGAGCAGCTCAGGAGAGCCGGCCACCCCTCAACAGAGGCAATCAAATCCAGTATGGCTGCGCGTGCATACTGGGCCGCTCAGCGCTTCGATCGCTTTCGCGCTGCCCGCTGCCGGCGCGTCGATCTGTCGCGCACTGCACTCAACCAGCGCTTCCTCATATTTTGTTGAGCATCCACCTCTCATCTTGTGGTAGCTGAGCCAAGCGTTCGTGAAAGAGCGATATATCCTGCTTCGACATGTAGCGCGGCCAGCATGGCGGCAGCGCGCTGGTGAGGTGTCAAAAGAAAAGAATTCCGCATATTTTACGTACTTTATTCAGATAAGCATCGCTTTCAAAAGTGCGCTTCAAATGCGATACATCGACTTTTCAGCAAGTAAACAGGTCAGGTCCCACGAAGTTATTTCATTATAACGGTATTAAAAATTTAGTGCTAAAAAAGTAAAAGTGATCTACGCAACCGCACGAGCACAAATCCAGTAAGGTAGGTCGTAGCGACTTCAAATCAATGGTCAGTTGGCCAACGGTTAGAACGGTTTCATTAGTCAGCGTCTTCGACGAGAAGGGACAAATCGTTAGTAGGCAGGAACATTTGAAGAACGCGCGTGTAATCTTTTGCCGTAAGAGCTGCCGCAGAACTTCGCAGTGGAGTAACTGTCCTCTAGCCGCACTCGCTTTTATAGATGGGAGTGTGCTAGAGGAGAACTTACTGCCTTCTTACACCCATGTAGGCATATTCGTGTTTACAGTAGACACGTGCGAAATCACGCTTGTTTTTACTTACATCTATGGAACAAAAAAAATTCTCCCGTGGCCCGGGGTCACCGGGGCCTTATGCTGAGTCTGCTTCGCTATCGCCGCGATCGTTTTTTTCTCTTTATTTCTGTCTTACGTTTCGTTGTTTCCAACAGTTCAAAAGGCTAGGAGGCGGTGATGAGTCACGCGAGCAGGACACTGCTTCATAATTTTCCCTTCCCGGTACTGCGGCTCGTTTGCAATTAATTTGTGAAAGAATAATTTTTATGCACCGTGCCTCACTATTTCACCAAAGTCACTGTTTTAGGACCAGCTTCAGCTGCGTTTCACTTCTACTACCACCGGTGCGCTGTCATCGTTTGGACTATGGCTGTACTCACACCGCGGACCCGCAACTTGCAACATGCTGCAGGACTGTGCCACACTTGGTCAGGCGGCGCTTCTGAAGCCAGTAATCAGCACCATATTCGGCGCGAATTTCATAAAGGGGGGGCAGGCAGGGTTGGCTGTGCCTCTACCTTGCAAGGCCTCTCTTCATTTCAATACAACATTTAAAGTGCACATTCAGAAGCTCGGTGTGTTTTACTGCATGTTATAAAGTAATATCAAAGAGCAGCAACGTTAACCCTACCAAGGGAAGAAATAACAGCGCACAATCAGCGCACGTTCATTCAGCGCTGAAGCAAAGACGCCAATTTCATTACCAAGGCCATTCAGAGCCCACTCAAGATGCTATTAACCAAAGTTTCTTGCAAACGCTGTAACGTTTAATACAAGTATATTAGTATAATAGAATAACCGATGAGCTTAATAAAGGTTTAAAGCAGAGCCCTACAGAAATACTCAATAAAAAAGTAGCCTCTGCAAAAGATTTGCTGATAACTGATGGCTATTGAAAACTCTTTACTAAATAGTACTATAAAGCTGTACATAAAAAAAAGTCGACCGATACCTCCGCCTTCATTAATCAGATCACACCGCCTCGATTGTCTTGCCACATTTGTCGGAAAAGGCCACAAATCATTGGAAGAGCTATCAACTTCAGCCCCAAAGAAAATTTCTGTCAACCGTTGTCAAGGGTCAATGGGAATTTAAGAGCACTGCTAAAAACACGAGACAGCAAAACTGGGAAGCTAAAAATACGCAGAGCAGAAAGCGTGTCGGCAGAAGTGACTTCTTCCTTCGTGTTTCCTGTTCTTGTGCTGCTAAACTCAGAAATGGATCAAAACAAATCAGCTCAACTCTCTATCCCGTTATTCTTTCTTATGCTATCATATTCATTTACACACACACACACACACACACACACACACACACACACACACACACACACACACACACACACACACACACACACACACACACACACACACACACACACACACACACACACACACACACACACACACACACACACACACACACACACACACACACACACACACACACACACACACACACACACACACACACACACACACACACACACACACACACACACACACACACACACGCGCGCACGCACACACACACACACACACGCACACACATATATATATATATATATATATATATTATCCCGTTATTCTTTCTTATGCTATCATATTCATTTACACCTATATATATATATATATATATATATATATATATATATATATATATAGATATATATATATATATATATATATATATATATATATATATATATATATATATATATATATATATATATATATATATATATATATATATATATATATAGTATAGAAAGATAAACGTATTTGGTTGCCAGAGGCAAAAATTGAAAGTTGAAAACGCTTCATTTAGCCATAGATTTATTTTGAGTCGACGTTTCGGACAGAGCCTGTCCTTTGAGTCTTGAGAAAGGACAGGCTCTGTCCGAAACGTCGACTCAAAATAAATCTATGGCTAAATGCAGCGTTTTCAACTTTCAATTATATATATATATATATATATATATATATATATATATATGTTACGAACGTAGGTTGCGTTGGCTCCGCAGAATAAAGATTTAAGAGAAGTGGGCACTTCTACAAAGACACTTTTATTTATCAACACTGCAGCGCCGCACTAAAACAGCCACACCAGACCACCAGTGGCACAGCAGCAGCACATTCCCCTACAGCAAGCACCTCAGCCCAGGCGAGCACATCAAACAAGCCATCGTGTCGAGAGGCAAGCCCGAAGAGAGGTATGCAACCGAGGCAAAAACCTGCCGTGGATTCTACACCAGAACAGCAACCCATCACCAGCAGCCCGTCATATAACTGTGGACTGATCCCCAGCACCCCTGTTTTATCATATGACCTCCGGAAGCGTTGTGGTTCCGCCCAGCGAGTGCGCCGGGACTGATACACAGGCCGCGTGAGTACTCCGCCTCCCTTGTTCTCATATCACCGGCAGCCCTGTTTCAAATCTTCAGCTTTTCTTAAATTACGAAAAATAATTGATAAGCGGCTTAGACATGACCTTCATGTTAAAACCTTAAAAACGTACCTTCGGGCTAATATCGTACCGAAAGGTCTACAAGTGAAGCTGATACCAGCAATGAATAATCTATCAGAAGGAGACAAAAAGCAATGGAACGACATATTAAAATCAGCTTCCCTAGAGTTACTCAAAATCACAATTCGGCACTCTGAGAAAGCTTCGGTGATACTGGGAACGGAGGAGCGTCGGGCTCGGAATAATCTTCTTGTTTCCGCGCTGGAGGCCGAGGAACTAGAACGTTTCAAAACAAAAAAAACTTCAGAAATTGGCATAATCAAAATTAGAAAATTTACACGGGACAAAGTTCCCCATGACGAATGGATGAAAGAAGTACTAAGTGCGGTTGGATCGAATTCTCCCAACCCCGATATCACTCAGTCAAAGGTCAGCAAAGGGCAAACACTCTCAAAACAGGGCCATCACAATGTAGACAACATCACCAATCTATCTCTAACACCGCTCACAGAGTATGAGCGAGCCGTCCTATCTAGAGGGCTGACTTTTTGCCCCCGCACAGGCAAATTCAATGAATTCCAACTCCTGAAAGATCTTGACGACTTCGCCAGAAAACTTCGCCTGAGAGAATACTTTTTTGATAAGCCCGGAAACCCCCACCAAAACACGGACTTCCACCCAGCAAACCAAAATTGGACTCCCAACATCGGGCGGGAAAAACACTTGGATATCTATATTAAGGCAGTTCAAAATGACATTGTTGAAAATTTTAAGAACCGCAGGTTAGGACCAGACAATCTTTCTAAAAGAGAACGTACTGCTCTCGAGGCGCTCAGCAACCGTACCGACATCGTCATAAAGCCAGCTGATAAGGGCGGAGGCATTGTTATCTTGAACAGGGATGACTATATAGCAGAAGGCATCCGACAGCTTTCTGACAACCATTTTTATAAACAACTGCATGGCGACCCCACCGACGAGCACTCAAAAGCTATATCTGACATTCTCCTCGACCTCATAAAACACAATGAAATCTCCCCGAAACTATGCAAGGCACTCACGGCTACCCATCCTTCTCCTGGGCGTTTCTACATGCTCCCTAAATTACATAAAGCCGGTATTCCTGGACGGCCAATAATTTCAGGAATCGGCACTCTCACAGAACCAATATCAAAGTACATTGACACTCTAATTAGCCACATTCCAGCCACACATCCATCCTACATCAAAGATACAAACCACTTTCTCCGCCAGATAGACAATATAACATTACCAGAAGGAGCCTTTCTTGTGACCATGGATGTAACATCTTTATACACAAACATTCCCCATGCCGACGGCATTGCAGCCCTTTTAGAATCTTATGAACAGCAGAAACCTCATGAATCTCCAAGCCCAAACGTGTTAGGAACACTAGCCAAAATTGTGTTAGAATATAATAGCTTCGAATTTGATCATCAATATTATCTGCAAGTAAGTGGCACCGCTATGGGAACAAGAATGGCCCCAAATTATGCCAATATCTTCATGCATCATATAGAGTCAAAATTTCTTTCTTCTTGTACAATCCAGCCGTACTTTTACAAGCGCTATTTGGATGATATTTTTATAATATGGACAAACACAGAACAACAACTTATCCATTTCATTGACAGTTTCAACTCCGTGCACCCAAACATAAAGTTTACGCACACCTACTCAGCCAGTCAAATCAATTTTCTTGATGTTGACATTCTGGTGGACAAGGGGTCAGTTCGTACAACCGTTTATAGAAAACCAACCGACTCACAAAAATATCTACATTTTCAAAGCGCCCATCCCCGTCACTGCAAAACCAGCATCCCTTATTCGCAGGCCCATCGTTTTCGAAGAATCTGCTCTAACGACCTAGACTTTAATGAAAACTCCGAACACATGCGCAACGTGCTCTTAACACAGCGCTATCCACGTTCCCTTATTGATGACGCCATAAGCAGAGCTTCAAATCTTAACCGTAGTCAAATACTCCAGGGGCACCAAATAGATAACCGAAATGATTACACTACAAACCTTATCCTCACATTTAACAGTAACGCACCGAACATAAACAGAATTCTTAATAAGCACTTTAACATTCTCCAGCAAAGTCAACGACTATCGAAAATATTTACATGCGCACCCCGCGTGATTTACAGGCGTGCCAAAAACATTCAGAACCACCTAGTCCACTCCAAGGAACACAAAACCCCACAATATGGATGCCAGCCCTGTGGTAAGGGTCGCTGCAAAGTTTGCAAGCACATGCAGACTACGTGTTCCGCAACTAGTACGAGGTCAGTTTTCCAGCATTCAATCAACGGTAACTTTGACTGCGACTCATCAAACATTATTTACCTTCTTGAATGCACTTTGTGTAACCAGCAATACATAGGACAGACAAACACTGCATTCCGCATTCGATTTAACAATCACCGCGCACACGCCAAGTCTCTCCCAAACCTTCCCCTATCCAAGCATGTAAACGCAGAAGGACACCCATTTGACCAACTAAAAGTAACAATTATTCAAGGGGGCTTCAAAAACAGGCGAGAACGTGAACAGCGTGAATCCTATTTTATCCACAAGTTTAATACTATTCAAGAAGGTCTTAACGAAAAGCCTGGTACCCTTTCTTTTATTCACGACCTCCAAACAAAATAATACTACACTTCTCGTTAATTGGCTAACTCAGATATACCTTTTATAACTCCTAGTGTATATCCCAGGCAATCATACCCCTCCTTACTTACACTATCCTGCCTCGTGCAGTATTGATAAGTTTTTGACGTTCTTTCCTTACATTTTCCGACAATCTGAAATCTTTGCACACAGCTAGCCCAGCCCTCCTCCCCTACAAACAAGTATTCCCGGCGAGGTCGGTTCAACGACCCACCCACGGAGAGGGTTGCACCGTTCAGTGAAACCCAGACCCCGTGAGTAAGTTCTTAGACATGTGATCGTTAACGTAGCCCACTCCTTCCTTAACGTTCTAGCCCTCGGCTCACCGGAAATTAGTGAGACCCCCAAAAGGCGCCTGGTTTGGCCTGTTCGTCACTGCCAGTGTCATTTGCGCAGCGGCTCCTCTTTGGCCACGCATCTGCAGCGGCGCCCTTTGTGTTTGTGCATTTTGTTTGTGTTTTGTTTCCGTGCTGCCCATGTCCCCCGCACCGTCTTCCTCTCCCTTTCTCTCGTTTCGCCATCTCCTTTTGTACCCCACCCTTCCTTACTATACTAGTTTTCCCCCCTTTTTTATTTTATTTCTATTTTTTTTTGCTTCCTCCCCCAATATTGTCCCGGTCTGCTCCCCGCACCCCCATCTTTATTTTTTTTCAGTTTTTTGAACCGTTGTTGCTATTTGCGTGTAACACTCCTTTCTCCCTCCTCTTGAGCTCACAAACTTAAAACGTCCATCTGACGCGAGACCACTACAGTCCTGAAGAAGACCGCACCGCGGTCGAAACGTTGATAAATAAAAGTGTCTTTGTAGAAGTGCCCACTTCTCTTAAATCTATATATATATATATATATATATATATATATATATATATATATATATATATATATATATATATATATATATATATATATGTAAAACCAACGTGCATAGGGGAATGGTTTTTTTTATGTGTTGTGCTTATCAGTGGGATAATATAGTACTTCGATTAATAAATCGCTTAAAGGAAATTAATTATAAAGCAGTAGTAAAGCAGTAGCCTTATATATATATATATATATATATATATATATATATATATATATATATATATATATATATATATATATATAAGGCTGGTCCTCCAGCCGAAACGTCGTGAATTAAATCCTGTTATGTTTCTTCAATTTTCGATGATTTTATATATATATATATATATATATATATATATATATATATATATATATATATATATATAGGAAATGAGGGGCTCGTTTGACAAACATATTTAGGAAGCGAACAATCACCGAAACCAAGGTGCATAGGGGAATGTTTTTTTTATATTTGTAGTGCCAATCAATCGCTTTAAAGAAAATTACTTATAAGGCAGCAGAAAAAACAACCATTGCGCCGGTGGGATCCGAACCCACGACCTCCGAATATTGCGTTTAGTGCTCTTACCAACTGAGCTACGGCGACGGCTGTCCAATCTGCTGCTTTCGTAGGTATTTATGTTTACCTTGGTTTCGATGACTGTTCGCTTCCTTAATATATATATATATATATATATATATATATATATATATATATATATATATATATATATATATATATATATATATATATATATATGACGCACATAGCCATTGAACGCGCGGAAAATCATTCGGGCTCATCCCTCCCTTCAGCCAGCGTGAATGCCGTGGGGAATGCCAGCGTTCGTATTCCTGTGAGTAGCAGTACTGCTGCGCAGTGCGAATTTGCGAATTAAGCAGACCCTGTAGAAAGGAAACAGTTGACACTGCCGACTGCTGCTGTCTAAGCTTTCCACCTCTACTTTTGGTACCACTTTCCTGCGAAGCGATAAAGTTGCAGTTCCCGCTTCTCTGTGAATTGTGCAGGCTGTTGCGGCGATCCACAGCACAACGGTAGTGGCGTCCAGCTTTCCGCGAAGACGGAAGAAGTGAAGGCGCTCGCAAAAAGTTGAAGAATAGGTTTATGATTTTTGGGTTTTCAACGTCCCAAATAGACTCAAGCTATGCGGAACGCCGTAGTGAAGGAATTCGGAAATTTTGACCACCTGGGGTTTTTTAACGTGCACTGGCATCGCACAGTACACGGGCATCTACAATTTAGGCTCCATCGAAATTCGACCGCCACGGCCGGCATCGAACCCACGTCTATCGAGACTGCAGCCGAGTGCCATAAACACTGTGCCACGGCGGCGGCCGTCATGGAATTGAATAATAAGAGCGGTGAGTGCTTGCTACAATTTCGCTTCTCGCCGCCAGGAGAGCCTCACGGCGCTGCGCTCCTACCGCCAGTCCTGAGCTTGGATTTTTGGATTTCCTATAACCGCTGATGTTATCCCGTCGGTCGCCTATTGGCCGTTTTCCCTGCGTGTGGCTCCGCTGACGTTGGTATGTGGTCTTGAGCGTTACAATTCGCGTACTCGAATCGTTTGGTTAAAACTTCCTTTTTTTTTGTCACAACCAGAGCAGACATCACGGAGAAATATATTTCTCATTGAAAGGAACGGCTGGCTCGAAAACGCGCGACAGACGTAAGCCTAGAAATTTTGGTGCCGCGGTGACATACCATGGTGTTCTAACGATAAAAAATCGCAGCCATGGTGGGAATGCGCCATTAATAAAGATTATTGCGGTTGAAACTTTTTTAGAAAATAAAATCACTAATAACAACTGGGGACTATTTTCGGCTGCGCAAGGCAGAAGAACATGTTCCGAATTTGTAACCTTGGCTACAAAGCCAAAAAGAAGTTGGGCAACGTTACCAGGAACTGCCTTTTTACTCTTGATCTTTATTACAGTTTGCGTGACATTAGAGTAAAATGTTACTGAAACCACAGGTAGTTTTAAGCATGCAAAAGAAGGCTGTGCCCTTAGTAATAGAACCTCACGAATCAAACGACCCAGAAGTGAAAAATGTATCAACGATTTTCGCCTCTAGGAAACAGGACGTTGCTGAACTTTGCGTGAGTAGAGGTAATGACAAGCGGTTTCCCCCTGATTGGGCTACAGCGAAACACAATTTGTGGGAAGGTTCTTGAGGCTCGATAAAAATACAGTTCAGCTAAAGGTGTGAATTAATTTCCTTTTGTGCGAGTAGGGTATATGTGCGGTGCACAGTGGAAAACAGCCTTAGCTCCATAGACGTACCCATATTATGCGATGCTTCCAGCATTTTCTTGGATTATAAAAAAAATTAGTTTCCGTTAGAACGTTTTCCTTCGGAAGAGAAAATGAAGGTAGCAGAAGTTGTTTACTCCTAACGTCATCGCTCACTGAAACATTTCTGTTGAGCACTGAGAGCACGCCTCAAGACTAAAATAAAGGTAATTTCTCATTCCTATAATCTGAGCAACCCCGAAGCGTATGACGTGTGAAATCCTGCAAAATATACTACTAAGTCTTCGCGTCATTTCACAATGTATAGCGCTTAAGAAAAATTTTATGTATAGTGCTGAGGAAAAAAAAAAACAGTTAGCCTTGCGTTTCCTGCCTACTTAATAACTGCTTGCGTTTCAAGCGGGTGCAGCTGGCATGTTCCCTTATTCTTCCGTGCTGTTCAGAAAAGTAGTTCGGCCCTGGTAGAAAAATTACTTTTTCGTGAACCTGCATCCCATTACTGCACGTTCACAGTTAAGAGGTAACTGGTGCTGACACCTTGAGTGATTCTTATAGACCATAGCTCACCCAGTTGGCATATCTTGCTTTTGTTTAGTCGTCACGTTGTAGATTACTAACTTAGGCTGCCTATATATTCAAAAAAACGTTGAAGCACTTCCGGGTTGTCAGAAGCATGAAAAAATCCATCATGATCGATCGGCAGTGTGTACTGCTACGTCAACACTGTTATTAACGGGCTTTGTACGCCAGCGACACTATGCGCCCGGCTCATTTCGCAATTTAAAACGCCTAACACCCTGCTCCACTCGCCAACCTTGCGAATATTTACTGTAGTCTTTTTGTCGTTGTGTGAACCCTTGCTGCTTTTTCTTCTACTCCCGTGCAGCGCATTGTTTCGTCTGCCGTTTCTTCTTTCGTTCCAACTAGTTACTATTTTCTCACCTCTTCTAAAGCCGCGTTCTCGCCTTCAAAAGGGCGCGAGCTGTGTAAACCCAGTCAGCGCGATGCCTCTTCCGCGCTGGCGAGCGCGCAAAGCTTGCTAATGGGGCAGCACACATAAACAGCGCGGCGCGTCCTTGTTACGCAACAAGAGATGACCGCGTCCTCCTCCTTCCACATCTCTCTCTTTCCTTCTTCTCATATCCTTCGTCTCATATTCTCCCTCTTTTTTCCCAGCTCTTTCCACCGGCGTTACCTGGCCTTGTCGAGCAAGCATTACGAGTGGTGACCGTGGGTACGCAAATAGCGGGTTTACAAAAAAAAAAAAAACGCCAGGCGTCAGGTGGTGGTTGCGCCGGCTTTTCCAGGGAGGCGGTACTTCCTCATGCCCTTTACCCTGGCACGCCCGACCACGTCTACAAGAGCCATTGCACGACACCCACCCCAGGAGCTGCCCGCTTGGCCCATCATCATTTGTGGATGAAAACAAAGAAGAAAAAGTAACTAGCGTTAACAAAAACCGAAACTTAGAAAGAAAGGGGGACCAGAATGGATGCTGTAAGAGAAAGTAGCAGAAGGATGTAGATGACACCCCGGTAGCCGCGGCGCTGGGGAGGTTTTGCGGGGAAACACACCCGTGTATGTGACATCCTCAGCGAGGAGGCGACGAGGAAGGCGGGCTCGGAGGGGAAGGAGGTGAAGAGAGGGAATGCTTTTTGCTTCGGGGCGAATTAGTGTCGACATCGGTTCGTTGAATGAACTGTCGCTGACGGCGGCCATTGGAAAACACATTTGCCGAAAGAGGGAGCGCGAAACCGGTCCTTTGAATAAGATATGGGCGCAGCTAGGAGAAAAGGACTCGGGTGATGCGGTCAGCTCTTTTACGCGGACTGCGTTCCGCGCTGACGGGAGAGGATAAAAGCACGCACGAACACGAGACGAATGAACGTAAACGCACCGCAAGTTAAATAGAAAGAAAACTCTCTCCGATGTCCGCCGTCGAAACGCATGCCCTCCGGACGGCATCGGCGGCCAGTGCTGGTAGGCTCGGTGTATTGCCTAATCCGCGAATGAACAAGAAGAAATGCAGTATTGGACAAGATGTCTGGAGGGGGAGGAGGGTGAAAGAAGGAGAGAATGCGGTGAAAACCCTCTTCCAGCAGAGCAGCCGCCCGGGCTAGCCGGCGCCGGCAAATGCTGACGGCAGTCGTAGCGGTGCGTCCCGGTGAGGTCGTCTTTGTGTACTGGTGGCTCGCCCGCGCCTGACAGGCGTGCGCCGAGTGGACGGTGGCGTCTCGGAGGGCATTGTGTCCTCGTCCTCTGCGAGGGATTGTTCCTTCAGCGCGCAGCGATGCGCGCGCGCTTGCGTGCACAGTACCTAGAGCAGTTTCGGTTCGTTCGAAGAGGCATCGTGCCAGACCGCTTAGTCCGGCCCAGACGGCTGCAGTGCTGCTACAGTGTTTTGATCACGAGTGTTCGTGCTTGTGCCCGTGGCTTGCCCTGGTTTAGCGTGCTCTGAGCATGAAACGCCCAAAGGCTCATTTTCGATTGGTGAGTTTCGGATTTCATCTCTGCAGAACTCGATTCTAATTTCCTGTTTTGTTTTGTTTTGTCTGAGCTTAACACACACGCAAACAACTCACGAGGCACAAAAAAAGAAAGGCAAGGGCTGTTTGCAATAAAAAAAAATGCACCAGTATTTTCGGTATACAGTATGCAGAAGGTGCATATTCCGCAAGGCTGTTGTTGAGCTGAAAAGAAATATGTTTCACTAGATTGTCCGCAGCGGTTACATAGCCCGCATCCGATATGTTGTCAGTGTTTGGTGAATACAGTCGTGTTGGGAAATTTACGCTACACTGGCTGACGAAGAAAACAATATCCTATTTAGTTCACCTTTATAATTGGCCCTTAAGGACCAAAATTTTAAATTTTTAACATGTACAACAAGCGGACTTTGTGCCAGTGTTTACGATATATCATCTTACCTGAAAATAATGTGAAAACTTTATTCTACGAAACTCTTGAACGCAGATAATGAAATTCCTGTAAAACAGAGCATAGCCAAACTTTCAGTTATTTATTTCTTGATATCTTTCATTTATTGCTTAAAGGCATTATGACCACGAAAAGACTATGTATCTTTGTGTGCGATGACTTTTTAGCTCATAGTATATGTGCAGATCGAAGTCCTTTCACTAGTCCAGTGAATGAAATCAGGAAGAAATTCCTTTTTGTTGCTTCCTTTCTTTATTGATCCTCTTTCCTAGTCCCGGTCGTCCCACTATTGTTTTTTGCTGCTGACAGCTACGTGAGACTTTTTTTTTTCATTTTCGACCAACTGCAACTGTACAACGCTCTGTAGCTCGGGTGTGTGTAGTAAACAAGAAATGGGAACCACACGTTATTAATTAATTACCGCTCCAGGTCAGTAGTAAATTATTGCAGACTATCGTCGCTCCCTCTTGATGCTGCGCGTGAGCCGTCCTTTCAAATCCTTTTCCGCAGTGATCGATGACGTCGATCTGCAAGTGAGCGGAGACTTACACAAGCATCAGTGGGTGTTAGAATCTATCCCGCTTCGTCAAGCAGGCAGAAGGAAATAGGAAGTGACTAGCCGTTACAGCAGCATTTGGTTTGGGAACAACGTCGCTCTTCGTAATGTTTGCGTAGCGCCGTCGTCATCCGCTTCTCTACTGCCAGGTTAAGGAATTTTGTCCTCAACGTGAGCGCTGCAGCTGATGTTCTCATTACTCAATTGGTCCATCCCCACACTGAGAATGGAAACTTGAACGACAAGATTCCCGATCAATGCTAGCTTTCTTTCCTTTTGAAATACTTCACCCTTAAAATGTTCTGAGCGTTTGTAAAAAGAAAAAAAAGTTTAGGAAGGTGTTTTGCCATCCTTTAAGGTTTCTCAAAAGAACTCAGTTATGTATTTGCAGTACTCCTGCGCAGCGTTAGGAGTGTGTTCGAGCGGGCGGACTGAAATACGTTGGTTCTGGCCTAAACAATGTCGAAACTTTAAGACAGATGTATGCCGCTAGAGAAGCAAAGATTACGGATGTGCGAATGTTCGAAAATTTCGAATAATTATTCCACATTTTCTTCTATTTGTCCGAAATCTGCAAGCCAAATAACAGTTCTTCTCTTTCTCCTTTTCGACTCGCTGCGCGAATAAAATGCTGCATATACGAAATTATTCGAATCGAATGTGCTGTGCAGTTGGCTAATAGTTTACAAATATTTGGCACGGAGTTTGAATAATGTGCACCGTAGTTTTTTTTTGACAACTTTTTCTAAAACGAAGCTCACTTTGACGCCTTGCAACATGCTGCCACGTTCGGGCTGTCCGGAAAGAAGTTTTCAGTGCCTTGACCCGTTCCACTCGTGCGCCAGCGTTCATAATTCCAATACACATGGCCTCCAAAACTGGGGGACGTGATTGCATTCAGCCATATTTGCCAAACTCTCCCTTTTTCCTCTATATATGAGGTCATGCTTAAATTCTCAAGTATCTCATAAACTGAGATTTCGCGCTGGTTTTTCATATACTGACTTCGTGTTGCGTGTTCCCTAGTGGAGAACAGAATTTCTTCTTTCGATGGCTACAGCCTTACTTCCATGGCTGCCTTACGAATATTATATTTCTATTCGGCAATTGTTTGCCCAAGTAGCGAACATTTATACACATATTCTATTCGATTTTGCTACGGTTCATTGACTATTGGATTCGAACCACAAAAAGTACTATCCACACACGCCTACGAGATTCCAGGTTGGGCAGACGATGTTTAAGGCGCGATAATTCACACTTGCCGACAAAAAGGTCCAGTTAAACCGCATTGGTGTCCTTGTGACGTGGGTAGGCAAATTCAAGCGCCTATAGCAACGTTGGTAAAGCTCGTCTTCATGATAGCTGGCAGCAAGCACGTTTGTGAGGATCATACTGAATCGCCGTTTAGCTCTCACAGTGAATTTGGAGAACGCCATGCAGTGAGCAACAGTACTGGCTTTGCTTTGAAGCGGCGTCGTGTCGTTTGTAAGGGTGGTCGCCTCGCAGATTTTTCCCTTTGGTCCTCAAACACAGGGAGAAGGCAGGAGGGTAAGTTTTACTTTTTCAGTCAACCAGTCATGAGATGTTATTTCTAGAGCTTCTGCTCTTTCAGTTGTGTGATAAATTCAGTTGCACAATTGATTACGAAATCTGTGTGGACTGACGGAAAACCAACTCCCTCAGGCCTAGTGCTGTAAAAGAGAAACAGTACATACAAATAGATCTTCTTCCATGGAGCGAGAGGTTAATCAATGTACATAATAAATTTAATGAATGCGCATTATAATTTGCAGCCTGGGTGACTTCGCGGCCGAAATTTGAAGAAGAGACAACATAAAAACTAAGAAAAAAGTCGTTGCTCGTACTCAGACTGGTTTCTTCTCGTGAATGTCCTGAAGCCCGCTGTGCTATGGGTGGTGCGAGCAGGGCAATTTTATTTTTATTTTTTCTTTGGGCCACCGATCTAACGAAAGTTAGTGTCGCAGGTGTCAAAAGGGTTTTTATTTGTAGGAGGGGATTTGATTGTCGGTGAGGAAAACAGTCAGAATAAAAAGCATCCATGGCTTGTGAAGGACTAAAAGGCAGTCTTCCGCCCTTGGTGCAGAAGCGCTTATTTCTCCTTAAAAAACTACAATTAAAATTCTGCCCAATACTATTGACGATGCCTTTATCTGTCATGATGTGCCTATTTTAACCCGTCCTGGGTATCTAATACGTGAGTCTTATGATGCATTTTTTTTATGGCGTCTGAGGCATCAATCTGAGCGCTAGGAAGTACCGCTATTCAGTTTTGTTTGAAGTTATTCTGTTTCGCAGGGTCGGCTAAAAGCATTTTGATAGCACCGCAAGCTATGATATTTAGCCAACATACGTGGTTTTAGCCGACAAACCTTCACCGGTTATGTCCTGGTAATAAGGTAAAGTGCTCAGCAGAGCTGTCCTTAAGTTGGGGATTTCAATCTGAAGTTTCGCACAGATTTATGACTACTGCTTACAGCATATGTCTTGTTCACTCCGCTTAGTACTTTGCCTCGAGTACCCGCATAACATTGTTGCTTTTAAGTAACCACCTCTGAGGTAACCATGGCTCGGAAAAACTGCATAAAAATGGGCGTGCTCGTACTGCTTAAGTGTCATTAAAAGCTCCAATAATAAGCGCTGCGAATTTCATGCCATGTTCTGCTTCGAAACAAGAATACTTTATAGGCGGAAAAGCGCCAAATAACTTGTATGTGTGTGTTTGATATGCACAAACATAATATAATGCATAAGCAGCATACACACAACCAGATAAAAACGCGGGACGACCAGTAAAAGCAGAATATGTGTGTTGTTGCCTCAGTGAGCGGAATCGATGTCGTTCACGAGCGCTAGCAGCTTTTGTGCTTTCTTGCACAATAAGGTGTGAATGTTAACGCGAGGCAGCAACGACCGGCAGGGAAGAAGGCGTAAAATATTAGAGGAGAGGCAGTCAGGCTGGTTTAGAACTCTAACAAACTCGAGATCGGTGAACCTGACCCGGACGCCTTAGCGGCTGCAGCAGTGGCTCTCGGCGCTTTAAAATTGTCGGGCTGAGAACTGGCATGGCTGCTGGGCACGCCTTGTTTAATTGTGATTCGGGAGATATCCGATAATAGGCTCACTACGTTGTGAACATTCGAGAGCATCGTCGAATTGCCCGCGAGTGATTGCGCTCCCTGGCGAATAATTTACTGAAGTTCAGCGAGCATGGGCATGATATGATCTGTGTTGGGAGTAGGATAAGTGAACGCCTCTTGGAGGCTGTTCACAAACCGTGAAGAAGCGGATAAATGTGGCAAAGGCTTCGCGCTGAAACACAAGCCCAACGTTTTCTGGGATGACGCGGGTAAATATGGGGGGGGGTCATTTGGAACGAAGTATGAAAAAATTCCATGTGACTCATCAGCTGGTGATATGACGAACGGAAACACCCTGTCCGCCTTTCCAAGTAGTTGGAAATGCGCCAGCTTGGCGGTAATTTTTATGTTAATATTTCCCTCTAACGTACGCAGGAAATGAAAACCTAAAATACTAAGGGGCTAAAAAACCAAAACAAATTGAACAAGGGTTGAGAGGGTCTCAGTCCACTTGGGAACGTTCCTGCAAGAGGACTTCCCTTCCTCCGTGCAATGCGTTTTTCATTAGCGGGGGTAGAATAGAGCCTATGCCCTGAGAAGAAAGAAGCTGTGAGCGGGAGGAGGATATGAAATGGGAAGGGAAGTGAGATGGGAAACGTGAACTTGGAAAAACTATTTCTCAGGCATGGGGGCTGGCACAGATGATGCAAAAATGATAATAATATTAATAATAAATTTATTGGTCATATAAATAAAAAACGAAAGAGCGGGTCAGCCCAAGTCATAGAGGATTTTCAGGATGTACGCACCAGTAACCTCAGCAGACTTGATTAAGTAAATTACGGCGCATACTATTTCAATTCGGCCATGTTATTTTATTTCTTTTGTTTGCATATAATGATGAGTTTAAGAGTGATAAGTTACTGCAGATATTCAGCTCATAATTATAAACAAAAATAATTGAAATAAAACAGAAGGAACTGATTAAAATAATACAATTAGTAAGGCAACTAATCATTGCTACAGAAGTTATTGCGCAGATACAACCCGAACGCGCGTTTTGTCGACGTAAATAAGAAAGGCTTGGCTAAAGAACAAGATATGGTCTCAACTTAATGGCTGCTTATAAAACAGCCACAACGGGTATGACATCTTGGAATAGAGCGAAATTGTCTATTGAACCTACTGGGCACGTTTTGAAATGTAGTTTCTCACAGATTATTAAATTCAACATGAAACACAATAATCTCCACCTTACTCTACCTTGAAGTAAACTATGCGTTTCTGAATTGAAGCCATTACTTGCGTGCTAGAAATGTGCCCAAGCTATAGTGTGATTATCGAAAGCAGTGTATACGATATCAGAAATTCTAGGAGTGATATTATGCTTTTAGTACTCGCGAAACCAAACTGAACTAGAGACAAGATTTTATTTTTGTTCACAGAACTGTTCAAGGAGAATGAGGCGAAGAGGTCTGAAAAAAAAAAACTGCGATACCAAAACAGGAAAGGTCAGCAGAACGAAATGCGGGGAAGTGGGAAGGGCATTGCGGTGGCGAACGTGAAAGTGAGATAGCTGTTTGTCCAGGCATGAAGGCTGCTGCAGGTGTCATGGAAAAGAGGAAGAACGCTTAATATCAAGTATTTTTTTTAGATTTTACCTCAGTTGCCGCAAGAGCGGAGCTATCTGCCGGAAGTAATCGCAAAGCCCGCACTTCACTAATCAATACACGCGTCTTGCTCATACCTTGTCCGGTCGTCGCCTTCTTGACTGGCTACCTATACAACACGACCATCACCACCAGGAAAGGGTACGAGTGCCCAAACTATGGAGAGGCGTCCGGCGTCCTCCGTGTACAACCCCTTCCTACCAAAATGGACAGAGAAGACCACAATGAACGGTGTCAGGCGCTGGCGAACGCCCTGCGTGCACCTCCACTACGGCTCCAAACACAGCGTTTTCTATGAGGACGTTGCGGGCTCACATCACTCCAGGGCAAGATTCTGCACGGCCGCGGTCGTTCACGAGGAAAGAGAGGTGGACAGCCCAACTTTTAGCGCCCCTAGCGCAACCCACGCGGACGAGGTAGCAATCGGCCTGGCTCCCTCCTACCCTTGATCTAAATTCATTTTATCCAACTCGAGAGGGGCCTATCGGAATTACGCGCTGGTATGGATAACACCCACAGCGCAAAGAATACGTCGTAGAGCATCTCTGGAGCACGACCCCTAAGACCCGATTTCTCGTCTGGACTCAAGGCCACCAGGCCCTACTTGGGAACGAGGCCGCTAACTCGGCCGCCCGCTCGCACACTAACCGGGCCCACTACGTAGAACCTACTGATCTGGATCAGTACACCTGTCCTCTCTTAAATTTCAAAGATATCTCCGCTCATTACCGGGACTCGCACCGTCAATACCCGGCTCCTCTCATGGAACTAGCGAAATCGGGTGAAGGAATACTAACACTCCACTGTGCCCAGCAGTACTCGAACATTTCGACCTTTCCTTCTCTGGCCTCTGCTCTTTCTGTGGGGAGGTGGCTGACACCTTCCACGTGGGTATGCCAGCATAGTCCTTCTCTTCCGCCCCTAACCCTTTCTTTTACCCGAGAGGAATGGGAGGCGACCCTTCTCGGCTGCCTGGATCTACCGGCCCAACAATCCCCGATTCAGCGAGCTCGAGTGGCGGCCCAGACCAATGGTTCCCTGAAGAAGGGACTCCACCTAGTATTATAAGGGGAATGGTTTTCTAGGGGCTGCTTTCCAGGCTACTTTTCTATAAATATCGTTACTAAATGTTTTTCACCACCACCGCCCGTTAATGCCTAACAACCTGAATCTTGCCTCTCATATCATTGAGATGTTAAAGCTTTTCAATGTCTACACATATTGCCAGGTGGCGCTGAGGCAAAAATACGTTGACGCTGGTGGCGTGCGGATCGAAGGACGTTGAAGTTCACCGTCTCTCCTACCGAAGGACGTGCTGGCGATGCACGTCGATGCGCAACACGGGACTTGGGAAATGATCATACCGTACGTGACATTCGCCTATAACCCAGCAGTTCAAGAGACGACCCGTTTCACACCGTTCCGCCTTCTCTACGGCAGGGATGTTCAGACGATGCTCGACGCAATACTCCCTTGCGCAACAGATGACCAACTTTCTGCTGATGTTGAGAAGTTTGCCCACGAAGCCGAGCATGCTCGTCAGATAGCATGTCTTCACATCACACAGCAACAAGGTAAAGACTGACGCCGATAAAACCTCCGGCACAGACAAGTATTCTACAATCCCGGCGACCAGGTTTCGGTATGGATACCTGTTCGACGGCGAGGGTTCTCCGAAAAACTCATTTGCCGCTTTTTCGGTCCTTTTAAAGTCTAGCGGCGCGTCAGCGACGTTAATTACGAAGTACTACCGGACGCGGCACTTTCACAGCAGAGAAGCCGTCGACTACCCCGTCCAGAGATCGTCCATATTCTACGCAGCCGTATTTTGCACGGTGACCCCCAGATACTGCGAGCCTTTTTGTATCCTTGAGTGTGCTTGTGTGTGCTTGTTTTCGCGCGCTCTTCTGCGCGCGTTTTTTTTAAGAGGGGAGTATTGCCAGGTGGCGCTGAAGCAAAAAGGCGTTGACGCTGGTGGCGCGCGGATTGAAGGACGTTGAAATCCGTCGTCTCTCCCACCGAAGGACGTGTGGCGAGCCCTCACTTGCCGGGTCCCTGTCTTAACACCAACACCGTGACAATATAGACAAGAAAACGGCAATGGAGGAGGGTAAGCTAATGAATATGAGTTCAGTTCCTGAGCGCATTTCTTTAAGCGCATAAAAGCATACAGACTTATAGGCGTCTTTATTTCCTCCATGCTTCAGTCATTTCTGTCCCCGACAAACAGTAATTGGCCTCGTTGTCCAAGACGTTACGACGTGGTTGAAGACAGTCGTTTCGCAGATTTCTAGTGTGCTTCCCGTTAAACTGACTCCGTCATTTTATGAGTGTGGAAACCCTCCTAAGGGTTCTCCGCGCATGCATTGCTTGGCTTCCGCTGTCGGCATCCGCCATAGCCTTGTATCTGCGCAATCGGCCTTCGCACCGTGAGGAGGGGAAACGGCGACGTGGGAATTACGTTCGTCCTCAGGGCACAAAGAAAAAAGATACCCGATGTCGCAACTGCGAACTTGTAACCGCGTTGCGCTACGTGGCGCGAAATTTCCCAAGCCCGCGCTTTCTGCCACCTAATTTCGTCGGCAGCTTTTTTTCTCTTTCTATTTTATTTGTGGTCGTTGGCGAGCCGATAATTTCATTGGCAAAGTGCGTTGGCTGCCGATTTCTTTTCAGGGTCGTCCAAAAATTCAAGCATTTCTCTGGAACCTTGGGCTAGCGGAGTGAAAACAGAAAACAAACCCTATGGGGGTCGTGTGAGCGAAGAACTAAAATGCTCGCGATGTTATTTTTTTTCACAAGGGTATCACCTCCATGTATGAGAAAATATTTCCCTCGCGAGAATCTCGTATACAGCGCCGTCTGAGAACCCCTTCGTAATGCGTTCACGTAACCTATAACGTTTAGACAGTTCAGTAAAGTTTGTCCTGGCTCTTTCTAAACAATGCCACAGTGGTGACCGCTCCATGTGTAAGGCAGCCGCCGTGTTGGCTCTGTGGTTATGGCGCTAGGATGGCGACCGAAAATACGCGCGTTCGATGCCGGCCACGGCGGTCGCATTTCGATGGAGGCGAAATGCCAGAGGGCCGTATACTTTGTGATGCCAGTCAACGTTGCAGGCACACTAAAAAAGAATATTAAGTCGATCTATAATTGACAGGTAGGCTCGTCTGTTAATAAATATGACTTTTTTACTGAACCAGCACATTTATAAATAAAAAAATTGCGTAAAAGCGAGCTACACGTGTTGCCACCATTGGAAGATTCGTGCAACGGCGACAAATGTCGTATTCATGAACGAACGATATTTCGCCATCTCTGTTCGCAATTGCTGTCGCAATACGAGAATAACAGAGTGGCGACCACAGCCGACACTGCGAAGGGTCCTACATCAAAATGTTGGCTAGCCCCCTGAGACTTCCCCTCCCTTGTTCATTCGAAATTGTGACGGTGAAAAAGCTCAGTCGTAAACGCGAGTGCTGAAGATTTTGCATCGCACTCCGTGCACACAATCTGCGTGTAGCCATTTTGCGCAGAAACTTCAAGGGCATTCAAGGGCATCTCAAGCGCAACTCAAGGTCATTCACGGAGTGCGTGCTTGATATGAGGCTGGTGAAGTGCTTCAGTTCTTATTTTAACCGTCGAATTGTCTGCTTTGTGCAGGACGCGTGTGGTATGACATTGGAAGCGTTTGTTTCTTAACTACATTTATGCGCTTATGCAGTCACCAACATGCATAATAATTAGTGGCTTCTGAGGAAAAGAAGTTAAAGTATGTGAAGCGCTATGCGAGCGCGTGGTCTTCTATGATTTCAGCGCAGTGGATAGGGGAATATGATTTTAGATGTGCTGAACAGTATCTGAGAAATACAAGATGTACCCACCAGCGCCTCTCATTCGGCTCATTAAAGAAAGACGTTTCTCAGCGTAGTTCGCCATGTACTCAGAACATAATGCGCCGCCACGGAGCAGGGTTTTCCGCGACAAAGATGTTCAACCAGCTGATGCGTGTTGGTCAAGGCTATACAGGCATCCCCCGCCGAGAGCTATAGTCGGCAGGCGGCAAAATAAGTAATTGGATGGGACGTATCTTGATTTGTTTCCGCTGACACCCCTTAGGAAGCAATTCACGAACGTTGAAATCGCAACGACCACAAGAAAGTCCGGGACGAAAGTTGTCTGCGATCATACTTACTGCGTAGTTAGTGAACAAACGCACGATAATCGACCGCACAGTGCGCCGCTTGATGAGAATTGCGCTTGCACAGTTTCACTGAACTGTGCTGTTGAATGAATACGTTAGCTGGTCGCATGCTTTTGAAGATCCCTCGAAGCTTACGTGTACACTTCACGACAGTACACAGCACAAGGAAGGACACACGCTTGAGTTATCATCGCCGATGTACACATGAGTGAGCGCGGTCAGCAGCTTGTGCTGGTGTCTGCGGCTGCCTTCGACAACTTCACGTAGTTTCTCTCACCCTCACGGAGCCTTTGAATAGCAACGAGATGCAGGCGCACGCAAATCAGCTTACAGTCCCCGCCGAATTAATTAGTGTGTGTGCGTGTGTGGGGGGGGAGAGGCCACACTGCACTGCTGCCATTATTACTGATCTGTTGACGTTAGGATTCCAGTTTCTGGCCGAGTTTCAGGTCTTTGAAAGAGGCACCTTTGATTGGTCTCTTTGCAAAGATGTGTTAGAAACGACGTCACGGCAGTTCATTTTTCGCAGGAGCTTTGAATCTGGAAGGCTTTCTGGAATGCAGCCACCTTTCGGCGTAGAAAAAAAAGACGGTGGTGCTGCCGAGGACTAATCTATCTGTCTGCCTAGTTTCGTATTTCCCTTTAGTCTCAATTCAAATAACCACATGGGGTTGAATCTATTCGGAGCCCTCCGCTACTGCCTCCCTGACAGCCTGAGTCGCTTTGAGACGTTAAACCTAATAAAACCCACGAAAACCATTGTGAAAGATTGAAGTGGCTGAAATAGAAAATGGAAAGAAAGATAAGCGTGCAGCGAGAAGTAAACACCTTGCGTGCTCAGTTTTCTTGAGCAACCTTGTTGCTGCCACTCAAGAAGGCAAGCAGACTATAGTTTTATAAAAAAAAAGTTTTCCCTCCTCCTCGTTCTCAAATCACCCAAAAGCTCCTACGGTACAGTTTATCTCAGAACCGACGTTTTGACGCTGGCTAAAACATTGTATAAACTGTAATCACGACCATGGTTTCCAAAAATGGGTTCTTCTTTAGCCCGCATGCTCAATTTACCTGTTGCTTGTTCATTTATATCCTTCTTTTATTCCAAACTGAAGACCAAGACTTTCTGTCTCCCTCTGTTATGTTTTCCTTCCGCCGTAAACGAACAGGATGAGAAATTCAGTTGCAAGCGGGGACTCAGCTGTGCTCGATCGGGATTTCCCGTACGGGGCTGCATGCTACAAAAGCTATCGCTGACCTTTCCAAGGTTGTGTAGTATTTACTACAGACGTTTTCTTTATAGGTGTGTTGACGACGTGGGGTTTACCAGGAAATTCAATTGCTTGCCTAGTCAACTTACCTTCCATTTCTTTGTTGGTGTTACCCATAGAGATGGGGTACACAGATACGCAAGGTGGCCAGAGAAAACACTCTCCGGCAGCCAGGAGAGGCACGGGGTGTGCCCAACGAGTGGTGGGCAAATATTAACTCGTAACGGTCTTGTTCTTTCCTTGCTGAATGTTGTTTACTGTGAATGTCGAGTCTGTTATATGATGAAAGAAACGGATGAACAACTTTAGGAGGCTGCTGATGTTATCTAAAGTTGAGGTATTTTATAGTTAGAGTCGCCCTTCCTCTTGCATGTCGTTCTTTTGGGGATATTTAAGCGAGGTCCCAATTTGCTACAAAATGTTTTTTTTTGTTCTCTGGAATGAACAAGTAAAGGCACGTACAGCGCAACTGAGGAAAGACAAAAGAAGTAAACAGACACACAGTCTTCTGTATTCGGTTACGTTGTGCCTGTAGCTGTTCAGCATGCACCGTCCTTCTCAAGAAAGTACCGTCTTACTGTCTCGTCTATTTTTACGAAACAAAAGAAAAATGAACCTTAAGAGCTTCTTCTGTTGCAGGAAGTAAACTAGTATTATCTCCCATCATTTTCATGACGTATGGCTGGCATGTTGCAACAATATTATGTGCCCACTATAGCCTCTTTTTTTTCCTACTGCAATTACTTCCTTCCGCGTATTATCATCTCCATCGCCAACACACCTACGAACATTATATAGTCCACCTCCACACACATGCAGCGAAAACACTGCTTTTTTATTACTGCACTTTTGTCAGAGTGCGGTGCTGTTTGTTTAGTTAGGCCGTAATATAAAGGGACGCAAGAATGCTGTTATATCGTTATTTGTGTTCAACGGCGTAGAGTCTAGCAGACATTTCAAATATTTAACAGAAAGGACAGCCATTTTGTGTTTATTCTGTGTTTGTCTCCTCTGGGTGATCAAGGACCTGACTGGCAAAAGCAACATAACAGGGTAGGCTGCCCTTCTGGCAGATATCAGCTTAAATTTGATATTGATAAAATTCTCTTCTGATACGCGATTCAGAAAGCACACGGCTCTACCACAAAACTAACAGGCCCGCAGAGAAGAGAAAATCCTAATGTGGAGATCAGTTCAATAATTAGTTGTGCTAGTATTGCTAATATTATGCTATTTGTTTGCCTTAATAGCGACTTAAACACTCATGCTGGAGATGAAACAGGATTTAGCAAAACGCATGAGAAACATAACTGTGCGTTACTGTGATTATTTTGAGAAATAGGAGAGAAATTAGTCCTGTTTTTGCCATTGCGGGTGAGCTTAACTTGCTTTTATAAATCATTTCTAGGTGGTTTAGGGCGGTAGCACTAGAAGAAGTTTTTCGTACAGTTGTGTCGGAATAGCGTTTTGAGTTTGGTAGGTGTAATCAGGCTGATGATGACGATGTCTTTAAAATATGACTAGTAGTCGTACGAACAGCAAAAAAAAAACGCAACGTGCTCTCGTTTACATAGTGACCAGATGAAGGACGAAAAGAAATTACAAGCGCAATCTCGCATTCGTTTGCTGAGCGGCCTAATCACCCCAGAGCGATATGGCGCATAGAAGATAAACGCAGTGGCTGGCACAAGTCGCAGCGAGGCCGGTCAGTATTTGTTATCTGGGACAGCTTTCTCTGGCTGATTTAAAGAAAAATTACCTGGCCACGGAGGCATGGAGCAATTGAGGATGTTTATCAACTGGCCCATGAAATTAAGACCCTGTTTCCCTGTGTTGCCCTGCCAAATTCAATATCACTAGAAGGATGATTGATTGAAACACGTCGTCTATTAGAAGCACTGAAGAGGCGCTCAGCTAGAGGCATCTGTGCGAGCAAGACGTCCAAACAGGAAGCAAATAGGTGAAAGCTAAAGAACACCAGGGAAAATCGTACCTACCTGACCCATCTGCACCTCTCACTCTAAACAGAACACGCACACATCCATCGTTAAGTTCATTGGAGCACTCTCATCGTCCCACTAGTACTCCCTAAGTACACATATTGTGATATGAACATCAGGAAAGAGGCAGAACAGACTGCATGTGAATGAAACACATTCATTACCTCCCGCAATTTGCCATGCCTTCATGGCTTATTCCTGTAGCACTTGGCCTTTGTCGGACTCGGCGAAGCACGAATGGGCCTTCGCGCAGCGAACACTGCTTTCCACGGGTCCAAAATACTCGCTACAAATAAAGTTTTTCCCTACGCCTGGGCTTCAAAAACTTCTACATATTTTGTCGTTGATCTCCACTACATAAGACAGCCTGAACCATACCCCCCATAGGTCAAAGCCACCAGACTCACATGACAACTGAAGGCACCTCGACGGAACGCCCATACTCAGCCCTGTTGAGCTTCTCAAAATTATCTTTAGGGATAAGAGACGAAACTTTCCTTGCGAGTTTTTTAAAGAGTGCGTCTCTAACCGCGCTCATGAAGGAAATAAAGAATTTAAGCACATCGTGCTCCGCTGAAGCCTACTGATGCAGGAATGTTTATGGAGACAATTAGGCGCATGGGGAGTGGGAACTAAGGGAGGTTGACAGAGCGTAGCTGTTCGGATAGTAAAACATATCTTAATGAAGGCTTGAGACTGAGAGTATTTCACCTGGGCTTTAAGACGTTTCCTGGCCTGGCTTATTTGGGCGTGCGACGTAATTATTACGATTGCGCACTGCGAGGTTATTGCTTTTCATATGTTTAGTCGATAAAGAGATAACCTAATGCAAATTGTATGGAAATTTCTCGTACATCTGTGGACCTCTTGTTCATAACCGTGGCATGCAGTGGCTTGTATCAGCAGCCAGCTTGTATCGCGAGTTTTTACAAATACTGCTCGTCGTGCGTTGCAGAACCGTCACTCAAAGGTAAAGGGGAGAAAGACGTGACGTGTTCTGAAAATTTCATTGAACCTTCTTATATAGAAGTAAAAAAAGGCGATCGTTTTCTTCCTTATAGCCGTTGCTTCGTTACAGCCATATTGCAACTTCGACTTTGGCTGCACCTGTCACATGTCGTACGGCTTCCTGTCCCAGTGTAGACGATGGGCACTATATCCGTCGTTTAGTCGGCCGTCGTTCTATGGCACAGGGCGTGCATCGCGTGCATCTAGTGCCCCCGACGTGGTCAAATGTATGTACACCAGACGAATTTGTCAGCCTTGCCAACGGTCGGTCGTTTCTTCCCGCGTTTCCGTAAAAATGGGTCTTGGTGGATTATGTCGGGGAGGACAGGGACCGGGACCTATTCGGAATATGTAGCCTCGTTTTGTTGTCACTGGTGCCGATACGGGCCACGGTGAACGAGGACACGTGGAGCTGTTCCCGTCCTGTGCCTATACGATTTGTCTTTGTCGTATGGCGCATAAGAACGCTGGCTCTAACTATTCTCGGCATCATTACATCGTCTAATGGATAATGAGGACTCCAAATTTTTCCTGCCAATAAATAACTTTATAATTTGGCGAAGGCTCAATCAACTGATCAGAAAGCAAATAATCTCAGCTTCGTTATTATCGCTTTCACACCGAGGAAGACAGATTAGTCATTGATCTTTTGATGCCGAAGCATAATTGTGTACAGCGTTGTCGGAGCTACGTGTAATTCATTTGATACTTCACACTATAGAGTGCCCAATGCCACTGTTTTGATCGCGGCCGTGTTGTTTTCAAAGAAAATCATCTTACCCTTTCGTTTCCCACCGCTGCCAGTGATTTTGACTGTGGGCAACAAGCGGCGCATGAAAAGCGCCAAACAGTAAAAGAACGCTGCGAAAACCCCAAAATTTATACGGCACATTAAATGTAAAGTGCGCTCGCAACAGGACAAGCGCTGACCGGAGGTTTGCAGAAGAAAGAGTCTCAATAACCTTCAACACTTGGTCGAAGCGAGGCGTGCGCACCACTTGCATCACGTGGTTCACTGGGCCGCGTACTCCTGTTTCAGCGACTATGGCGTGTCAACGACAAATTTTTGTAGCTCCGAAGCCGATCAATGATTTAGAGAAACTCTCCATGCGGGACACGCCTGCGAAGGGGGAAGTTTTGGGCGGGTGTTATGCGGTGCTCTACAGAGCCAGTTTGGCGTGGTAACCAGAGTGTGCGCATCGAATGGGAGCGCTAATGTCGCGCACTGTTACATAACGGTATAGTCGGCTCGACTTTGCCACTGGCGCTAACCTGGGTTTAGTTTTATCCCGATGAAAACACGGAATACTAATATATGGTCTTCTAGGGGAGCTTCCATGGGGAACTGCTGTTGCTTCGGTATATCCATTATCAACTTATCAACCGTTTCGTTATAGCGAGAGTTTGCTGTATAAAAACAATCAACAAAATTGATTGTCTCACACCGGTGGAAACCCGAACCGCGCCGTAAAGGAAGACCGGAAAGTGGGAGTGAAAGCAAAAATAGAAAGAGGGGCGGCAGTAGCGGTCTAGTAGTAGTAGTTTATTCAAAATACTAATAAAGAGTTCGGTTAGCGGAAATATAGTGGTAGCAGGCAGACTGGAGAAATGAAATGAAAGAGGTGAGGGGACAGGCAGAAAAGATAAAGGGGGGAGAGGTACTATATACATGTATTCTATTTACATATGGCGTGTGGGATTTCCATAATCATAAAGGACGGAGAGTGCGCACAGCACAGCACACTATACACTACAGCTGGAGTGGAGCGTCCAGCTGATAATCGTCCAAGTAGCATGGCTCCGGAATAATTTCGGCCTCCAGGGAGTGTTTAACCTGCGCTGACTTCTCATGGCACTGCGTTTCGCCTCGTTCGAAATGCGGCCGCCGTGGCCGGGTTCCAACCAGGGAACTCCGGCTCAGTAGCCGACCCATTACAGTGTGGAAAAAAAAGTTATCGTCACATTGAAAGGTTTTATTTTTCTATTGTTACGCCTTCTCGTGCTCTGCAGTATTGCTCTGTAGTCAGTAGCGGCAAGGAGCAAGCAAGCTGCGCAAACTGCAAGAAACTCCGCATCTTCCCTGATGATGAATGAAATGAACGACGTTCTGCCTTATGGTAGCTGATTCGAATCAAGTCATCCTATGCACGTCCGGCTTCTAATATGATCACTTCGGTAATCAATATGTTGATGTTGTTGAGAAACTATGACGACAGGTGAATAGGGCGTATGGAAGTTTGGTTCGCTGTATTATAGGAAATAAAGGCGAACCTTGCAGTGCAGCAGCACTAGAGCAGCATGCGAGTAAAATAGGCTAAAGTAAAGAAGACGGGGGCTGAAGGTTTTTAAAGCTCTCTCGACTTGCAATGCTTCGGCATACGGACACGGCCCGCCGGCAACTGAGCTAAAGTTTGGTTTGGTTTGACGGTGCTTAACATCTCAAAGCGACACAGGCTATGAGGGACACCGTAGTAGAGAGCTCCGGATAACTTCGATCAACTGGGTTTCTTCAACGCGAGCTGACATCTCGCAGCACATCAGCAACGAGCGGATATCGCCAGCCGCGTCCTTTAGAGGGCCGCTGAGCTCCGACTGCGTTTTCATGGAACATGTCCTAGCTTTACCTGGCCCGCTTGCAAGAAGCAAATAAGACAGTCTAGTTCCCAGTCTAGCCGTAATCTAGGTCTAAACCATGTCTTGGTTTCGAGGAAAGACGCATAACTGGTTCAGGTTGGTGGCGGACACAAATTGGCTTAGTGGACTAAAGGCTGAAGATGCGAGCTAGGTTTTCTTTTTTTTTCTCATGGTATTTCAAGTGTCCACATACAGAGTGAGCTAGAGAACCAGTATAGGCGCATGCTCCGAGTTTGGTACCTTGAATAGTATGGTCAACTTTAGTCCCGGGGCATTTGCCACTTCTCAGGCACGTGGTCGCAGTGTGTGACCACAAAAGGCATACTCGGAAAATCACTCCTGAACTGCGTTAAGTGTGCCTTCGTAGTCGCTGCTTGCAGCTGAAGAAGTTCAGTTCGTTAGAATGCATAGCTTGCACGAAGCTAGCGTAACAGGCAGGCTCAGTTGCCGACAGACACAGCGGCATTAGCCGAGTTGGTTTTGTAGGCGCCTCAGCATAACTATGCAGTCTAGTCGCCTGGTAAAGCAGAGTAGCATCCCGTCTTAACTCGCTGGCTAATTCTCGCCGCTAATAGTGCGGAGGTGGAGTATGCTTGCATGTCTATTGGAAGTTTGGTGCGTTTCCGCTACCGTCAAGACGGCTTGGAGAACCTGCAGGAATTCTTGCATGAGAGGCCATCCTGCGGCATCACTTATTCAGTCAGGGTCCAGGAAAAGCCGGAGGCTCGCGTCTGCAGCTCACCTCATTGCGAGAATTCCCCTTTGCGTGGGCCGCTCTACAAATCCGGCTCGTTGGCATATTCGTGGTCTCAGGTTAAGAAGTCACAATGATAGAACGGCTTCGCACCTCCCCCCCCCCCTCCCACCTCGCGAGGCGTAAGCAGAACATACTGGGAAGGTATGTTTCACAACCACATCAACAGGATGGAGGCTTCCAGTCAACCCCCAAGCACTAAGCACACTTTACGAGCGTCCTGCATTCGGTTCCGCTGCCTTATATCCCGCGTTGGAGATCATAGAGCCGTGTTCTGGTCATTCTGCGTTGTGTGGTGAGAAAATTACCAAACATCTGTGCTCTAGCAAAAGATACAGAGATGGAGTGGATGACGACTTTCAGCTTGCGGTTTGTTTAGCAATAGGTACTGCGGAATATCTCTTGGCTGCATTGCATTAGTGCCATGGTGTGCGCCGGCGTCGTGGTATGCTGTAACTATGAGCTTGCTCTCTGACATACACGCCAATGCAGGCGGGTCCAGAGAGTGCGTGGTTTTATACAAGTAAAAGAAAGAGTGAAGGGGAGGGCAAGGCTAGGTCATAGCAAGCACCTATTCGCCAAGGGGGAAGGTAGAAGTCCAAAAGCTATGTGGTTATTTTTATGCTATTCGTTTCTTCTTGATTACATGCCGTGTATTCGCTGCCGCAAGTATAGCAATAAGTGGGAGGGCCCACGAACGATGTTACGCTCCATTTCTCATGTCGTAAAAAAACACCTGTGTTGTAGTTTGTCTGAATTACATAATTTCTTCAGCACAAAGTGACAATTTGATAGAGGCGCGTATTTTATCGCCAGTACCTGTGCCTATTCGAACAGGCTCCAAGAGAAGACCCCGTCCTTTGTTTAACACGCTTCACCTGTTCCCTCATAACGCGATCGAGGTGAACACTTAAAATGAGACAGTTACTACGCCTTTCTTTTCGTCGTAGCTTCCGGCTCCTATTTTGGTTGCGCAAAGCCTGGTGACTCCTTCTAGGCTCAAACTGAGAATAATAATTGGTTTTTGGGGAAAGGAAAAGGCGCAGTATCTGTCTCATATATCGTTGGACACCTGAACCGCGCCGTAAGGGAAGGGATAAGGAGGGAGTGAAAAGAAAGGAAGAAAGATGTGCTGTAGTGGAGGGCTCCGGAATAATTTCGACCATCTGGTGATCTTTAACGTGCACTGACATCGCACAGAAGACGGGCGCTTTAGCGATGTCAGTGCCCGTTAAAGATCCCCAAGTGGCCGAATTTATTCCGAAACTGCCGCAGCTCACTTGACGTGGAGGGGCCATGGCGTTCGCGTACTGAATCAGAGGTCAGGGGGTAGAATGCCTACGGCGGCCGCATTTCGATCTTCTATGCAATACTATGGAACACTTCTATGCAGGATTAGCGTAACGTTCAATCTGCCTGTAATCAAACCATATTCAGGTGTTTCGGAAGAGACGTTATAGTTTTATAGAACAGCGAGCTGTTGGGCTGGTTAAACGCCGCAAATAGCGTGTCTCACTCGGAACAAAGTTGGCTAATGTGTTTTGAGTTTGCCGTTTGATACCCTCTATTTAGAAAAAAAAAACATGCTGTAATGTAGCGTTTCAATGAAACTAGGCCTAGCAGACTGGATCAATGTGTCGATCATCCCAAGTGGCAGCTCATAAACGGTGGCACAAAACAATTATAAAGGACAAAAATAAATAAATAAATAGAATTCCTGTCAAACATTCGTACAGTTGAAAAGCGGGTACAGAACACAAAATGTAATTAGTTTCTCATAATATTGCACAGAAGGGCGAAACATTTACGGCAACGTGAAATGAAGCTTCAAGTTGCCAGAGTCTCAGTTGAAAGATAATCAACAGAAGATAGCTCCGGCATGCTTCAGTTTGCTGCCCACTCTTGAATGCACATTGCTCAGCGCATGCACGGAGCAAGGCGAGCTCATTACGGCTTCGAAAAGAGCCTCGCACAGCTTTTTGCTGACCGCGAAAACGATGACCGAGCTGTTGCAGTTAATGAGGTCGGCACGTGCCGGCCTAGGGATTGCGGATGTGGAGCGATACAGTTCCTTTTGAAGCTAAGTATTTACCCGTTTACCGGACGCCATAAATCACGATGTCAGGAAGGCACGAAATATAAGATTCAAAAGAATAAATTGGAGCGCCTCCACCTGCTCTCGCCATTGTCAGCATAGTTATCGTTCTGGCGCTGCCAAGAAAGATGTGCAGCAGCAGTGAATAAGTAGAGCGCCTAGTTAAAAATTGCCGCAGTTTCACAACAGTTAAACGTTTCAAATGGAAGTGCCCAATAGTTGTAGAAGCTAATATATGACCTCGATACTGTTGTCAGTCATGACATGAATCGAATTAGATGGCGTCAAAAACTTCCAGATAGGCGATTGGGTTAATAGATATAGCATGCGTAGTAATATCGTTAGAAAGCAGTTGAGTCATTTAACAAGTTTACGCAGCAGTTAATGATTAAGTAAAGCGGCAGACTGGCCTAGTTGGTTTTGCATATTAATGGAACGACAGCACAAAAGCAAACACAGAATGAAAGAAGGCGACAAACGCTTGTCTCCTTCTTTCTGTCAGTGTTTGCTTGTGCGCTGCCGTTCCATTAACCATTGAGTACTTTCTGCAGGGGTTATTTCGCTACCCGACATCAAAGTTATTTGCCGTTGCTTGAGGCTGCATTATGAGCATGCCAGACTTTGGTATCGCGAATGTAGCATTTGTGGGTACTCAGTGCTATCATAGGTTTGAGTAAGCAGTCTTCCCTTTCTTGGTAGGTATATCGATCGAAACGAGAACGCACGACTTTGTAACGATGAAGCCCTCTACAGGGGCAAGAAGATTATGAGCAATCACGCAGATGGGCGCGTTAATAGGTGTAAAATGTTTGTTCTTCTTACGATATGCTAATTTTGGAAAAAAATGCCGCATGCCAGCCCACAAAATACTGCAGACATTAAAAAGATTTATATTGAAAATCAATGTATTAAATAATTCCACACAAGAAATACGTGAAGACGCATACAATTTATGCATCAGACTGGTCCAGGCATCCGTCCAAGCCACCGGGGTCCTGAACTGAGGAGTCCGCCTACCTGACTCGTAGAACACTTCAATGAAATAATAAATGTTTTATCTCTCTCTCTCTCTCCCTCTTATGCAAGAAGATCAGATTTTGCTTCCCTCGGAACGAAAAAAAGAAAACAATGTCCAGCAGCTGCCACATTTCACGGCATGTGGTCAGAACATAATAATAATAATAATAATAATAATAATAATAATTGGTTTTTGGGGAAGTAAATGGCGCAGTATCTGTCTCATATATCGTTGGACACCTGAACCGCGCCGTAAGGGAAGGGATAAAGGAGGGAGTGAAAACATCCCATAGTCAGTTTTCAACGTAAACAACGTGGTGCTTTACATATGAAGCAAATTTTCAAACTTCAAGACACCTCGTTCACATGACAGAGACAAAAATATCGTCTGAATCTTCTAGTAAGTTACCAATAATGTCCACTTTTCATTGAATAAATTCGTTACTTCAACACCAGGGAGAATTCCACCATAATTATTACAAGGACTACACGATTATCACCTGTATTATCTCCGATAAATGCAACTAAGCAGGAAATGCGGAGTGCTACTGTAGACGAGTTAACTAGAAACGGCTTTCTTTTTGCGGCACTCGAGGTATTTTCGCTTTCCACACAACGACCACGCAACATTCCTAAGACAACCGATTATCTTCACTTCTCAGTGAGTGGAGGCATAACACTAATAAATAATAGGACACCCAATTAAGTGAATCACCGATGTATTCATTACGTCATAAAGAACAGTCCGCACCGTTGCACCAGGAAGGCGTCAAGCTTGTAGACAATGTGCGCAGTCAAAGACGGAGCGTCCTGTTTGGACTTAAGTTTTACAATACAACTGTAGGCCTCAAGCCAGGAAGCTATTTCGAATTTTAACAGTGTGTTGTCGAAAGAGTGCGATCATGACTGGATGCGTGTGTGAATATTTTACGGAAGACTTTACGCACGTCTCAAAATGTAGCAGTTCGATGTGTGGCAAATAGCACAAAGCACGGACTGTGTTTTCATAAGTGAGCGGTGCCCATTGGATTATTAGCGAGATTTATAATAGGGCGGCCCCATTGTTAAGGGGTAACAGGGCGCCAGTGCGCATGAACAAAGCAGTAATGACCAAATAGCTATTATTGTGCGCATGCGCAATGCCACCTCCTAATTTCCTACCTTCTTGAGCGACAGGGTCTCCCTATTGTAGAACTCGCTATTGTGCACTGGGCTAATGATTAAGAGTGGAATGGTTCTTAGGCTATAGAGCGTAAGCAGATAAAAGATACGTGCTGCCTTTTTTAAAATACTACTCTAAACTTTAAAATAAAATAAAACTGCAGCTTGGTCTGGTGCACCACAAGGATAATCAACTTATGAATGCTACTCTTATTGCATAAAACGGAATTAGCGCATGTTGAAGGAGTGTCTTACTACCGTCCAAACAAATTGCTTTTTCTGAAGTATAAAGCGCTCTCTCTGTTATCCTTCCCTCTGTACAGGATCATCTGAGCTCATAAATGTTTCTTCAGATCTAATGACAGCATTGCTAAAAAAATTGCGGAATTCAAGGAAATACCCGGGACCGAACAATGCGACACAAAGAAACATATGTTGTTGCAGTGCCTCGTACGTATTCGTACCCTAAATCATTTTCTACACTGTGCCGAAAATATTAAATAATTTGGATGCCTTCGGATTAGTTCTGGTTAATGAATCGAATCACCCAAGTGGCCTTTTTTGCCGTGAACAACTGCTGACAATCAAGTGTTGCTTTGCATGTGGGTTGTGAACATCTTGATGCATTTTCATGATTGTGAATTTTAGGACACATCTATTTTGCTTTCTGTGTGCTGTAATGTGCATTTTATTTTCTGAAGTACGAAAGTATTAGTACGAAAATGTTCCTTCTATACCGCTGTACACGTTCCAAACTGATTTGCCCTTTACCTGTTTTTGTGCCAATTCCTGTAAGGGGGCCATAACTTTGTCAAGCTGTCCTTTAGAGCTTTTAGTCCTGGCTACTCCTTTTCTACAAAAATAAAATAAATTTCACTTGATGAAGCGAGAATATTATAATAATTTATACGACACTGTCTTGTCGGCCACAAAAAGGAGTTATATTTGCTGCTTCTCCGTGACTGACACGCAAATTCGCACAATAAACTTTTTAATTTGTTTGTTGCACATTTACAGCCTGATGGCAACTGTTGAAAAATCGTAGCACATTTTTGCCAGTTTTTTATTACTTTCTGAAACAAGCATATTCCTTAAAATATTTGACAATAAAACGCCTCAAATTGAGCAAAATTTTGAACTGCAGCTCATCACCTGTCTGTTCTCCTTTAATTTTACGTGAAAGGTTACGGGCTATGTTTTAATCGGCACGATTTTTGAACAAAAATACACCGAGAGTTATAATGAGCTTTCTTTGCTCTTATGGCAGCAACTTTGCGGTTGTGGTTAGCGTCACTGAAAAAAAAGTTTGATTGATTACCAATATTCGGCACAAGCGCTTCGGATTGTTTGGCCGTCACCAATTTGCGTATGTCTTTGCACATTAAAACTAGCGCGCTGATAAAACCTGTAACGTAATTTCGAAACAAAGTTGACGACAGAGAGGCTGCCATTGAGGTGCTGAAGGCCGCTGGGTTTAGCGGCACTGCGTCGGGGCCGTGTCTAATTTCCGGCAATGATAGTAGCGAAAAACCTCCGCGTTGCGACGGGGAACAGAAACCCCGGAAGTCGACACACCGAAAATAATTTTGGCCAGGCAGTGCGTGCTTTTGAGAATGTTCCATGTTTTTTCATAGAGCCCAGGTGGGACCTGCCGTAAAAATATGTGCTCCGGAGTGTGGACCGGATTCTTTGAAGAATCTGTTCTGGGTTGAAATGGCCACAGTGCAGCTGTTGTGGCGGCTTCTTCTCAAAAACTAATTTCGAAATGCTATTAAGGTTCTTAGAATGCCAAGCGGTTTTTCTTTCATTAGGCAAAACCGTCAATTTTTCTTTCATACTATAATCGCTATTAAAATTGTATTCCTGCTTGCTGCGAAGTTCCTGCGGCGTTCCTGACTACAACAAACTCTTCTTTCTTTCCATTTTTGCAGTGCCTGTAGCTGGACACCCTCAACTGACCACGGAAAGGACCCGGAGGCCCCTGTCTCCTACGCATGGCCGCCATCCTGGAAAGCTACAACATGCTGTACACATCAACACTAAAGCCCCTGGTGGCGAACGTCACGGCGGCTACTCTGCGCGTGACCAGGGAGCAGTCCCTGTCGCGCTCTTACAATGACACCCCAACGTCTCATGTGAATCTCACGACGGGCCATGGCGACTCCGAGGAGTTTGTGCCGTACGAGCAGAGATTAGAGACATACGTGGTGCCCACGGTGTTCGCCTTCATATTTCTCGTCGGACTCCTCGGGAACGGAACCTTAATCCTCGTGTTCATCCGAAATAGGACAATGCGCAGTGTTCCCAACATCTACATCATGAGCCTCTCCATCGGAGACTTCATCGTCATCGCGGGCACTGTGCCCTTCATCAGCACAATATACATCCTCGACTCGTGGCCGTATGGACTCTTCTTGTGCAAGCTGAGCGAGTTCCTCAGAGATGTATCCATAAGCGTGACCGTGCTCACGCTGACCGTGCTTAGCATAGACCGCTATGTCGCCATCGCCATGCCGCTCCTAAACCACAAGGGAAGGCGACACACAAGAAGGACGGTCACTATCATGCTCACTGTTTCCGTCTGGATGGTCGCCATCCTTATGGCCGTGCCCGGTGCTCACTACTCGTTCGTCATGAAAGTACAGGCGACTCCCGAACTTCAGTACAGCGTGTGCTACCCGTTCCCACAAGAAATGTGGCCCTGGTACCCTAAACTCATGGTGCTGATGAAGTTCCTAATGCAATACGCGCTCCCACTGATCATCATCGCCACGTTCTACTGCATGATGGCCCGTCAACTTATCCAGACATCGCGAGCCCAACTTACGCAGCCAGGTTACGGTGGCGTGGCCCAGCTGAAGCAAATGAAGGCTCGCGTCAAGGTGGCAAAGATCGCCCTTGCTTTCGTGGTGTTGTTCGCAGTCTGCTTCTTCCCCAACCACGTGTTCATGATGTGGTATTATTTCGCGCCGGATGCCCCGTCGCGTTACAACAGCTTCTGGCACGTCTGGAAGATCATGGGCTACGTGATGACCTTCGTCAACTCCTGCCTGAATCCCATTGCTCTGTACCTGGTGAGCGGAGTGTTCCGGAACCACTTCAAGCACTACCTCTTCTGCGCTCGGCGACAGGGCGTGCACTCGCGCAACAACTCTTACTCTTTCCGCACCATGCACAGCTCGAGCATGTCGAGGTGCACCGCGTCGACAAGGATCTGACAAATGTCTTGCCTCCGCAGGAGGGCAACGCTGAGATGTGATGGACAGAACGGACTGCCGCCTAGCGACGAACCGGACTTGAGGTTTATGTCGGAGGAGACCTTCTGAACGTGTTTCTCGGCTACACGAATGAACTTCCAAATGCTAGGAAGCCTCTGCGCCATCAATCCAGTGTCACGCACGTTTCCGAACTCGTCTAGTACGAACGGAACCTGTGGTGAACGCCGAAAAAAAAAAAACATCCACAGCACCAGCCACGTGAACGGTACCTGCCTCTGAAAGCTTGGGGATGCTGGCAGTGAGGCAGCGTGTAGGAGATTACTAGGGCCACAAGCGCTCTGCGTTCTAATGTCAACGGGGGCCCTGGAAATTGTATGTGCTGTGCCCAGGAGGCAGGTGGACAGTGACTATCGGCGTACATAGAAACGAGAAGAGGTGAACTTAAGCTCTAGTACACCCTGAGCGTGTTCCTGGAGTCATAATGTACTTACGCGCGGTAGCTTAAACTTCATGAGGGAAACCAGGTCAGCTGACGACATGCGAGAACACTTAAACTCACAAGAACGGGTGTTCTCGCCCAAACGTTTGTTTGCGATCCCATACATGCCGATAGTACCTCGAAAATGTCCTGGTGGATCTCTTGCATGACCTGAGTATTTTATATATTGCGCTAGACGGCAACAGGGACCTAAATGATGGCGCTGTATGACGCCACCTGCTTGGTGCTGAGACTTGCGCATGAGCCAACGGCCGCCGATTCATATCTTAATGACCTTGGGTCACTGCTAAACTCCTGTACTTAGGAGACACAGGTGCAAATTTGGTTACCACTGTCAATCATCTCTTTGTGAAGATATGAATGACGCAGCATTCGTGCCGAGTGGTGGGTTGACCATGGGCTGTCGAAGTGAAGCCTCGTGCCCCGTACCTGGAACAGCTGCTGGCTCCGTCGATGCTATTGAAGCACCAAACCAATGAGATTAATGACGTCGCCAGTGCAAGCATTGAGTAGGTCTCCACACCGGGCAGGGTGCGTCAGAAAGCACTGGCATGCATTTTCGCCACAGGTACTCTGGTTTTCAGGCTTTTGCCCGCGACGGTGCGTGCACTGCACTGCAACATGCTGGAGTGTACTGTGATGTGGTGTTATGAGTGAGATCTGCTTCTGAGTGCCAAAATACTGGCTTTCCATATTGGTGCATTCCTTATGCAGTGAATGTGCAGCCAAGTAAAAGATTGTACGGGAATCTTGTCCAGATTATTGTCCCTCTTCCCCATGTAGCATATTTAGACCCTGTACTAGACCCTGTACTTCGCATATTTACCACAGGCTCGTGGGTGCTCACCATATACAGCGCGCGAACACCGCCGATCTCAAGGAACCTGGAAGGGCAATAGGATCTCGGAAGTTGCTCGTAAAGAAGTGGTTACTTTTCTAACGGGTATTGTCGCCTGCTACGTTGTTACGTGCGCGCTGTTGTACGACGCACTTGTGAGCGCACAGGGACCAATCTCTGTTGATTTTTGTTAGCGTCTTTAATACAGTGTTGTCAAAAACGTGCATTGGCTAGGGCACAAGCATTTCCAGGCATTAGCGGAACATTAAGCACTGCACACGTTTTCTTCGCAGACTCTACTACCAAAACCACTAAACTTTTTTTTTCTTTCATTAGACTTCTCTATTCAATCTTGAGGCTATTGGCGTAATTAAAGGCGCACAGTGTACTCACACCTTTCGTCATTCATACTTCAATCTAGAACTATCCAGATTTTTCTAACGACCACGCCCAAGCTTAAATCTATGCCCTTTTCGACCATTATAACATAGGGTGAGGAACAAACCTGAACACTGAACTGAGCCTGGCTATGAATTGTTTTTTTAAGGCAGGCAAGAAAATTAACGGGGCATTATGCCACTTCATGTACATGCTTAAGCACTGAGTACAGGGCGATAAAATATCGCACTTATTGCTTCTGGAAAAATTACTTGACAGTAAAATCATCTAGAAGGAGTAATGCGGGCGTCTTGCGGTATCTCTATTGTAAATTGCGACGAATTTCCCCATTGTCGTGTATGTAGAGGTGAATGTTTTCCCTGTAGCGTGTCACAAAAAACGGAGTGTAGCATCGCACGGTTGTGTACTGTTCATAAAAAAGGATTCATAAGGTGGTGTTCTTTGCGAGCTTGCCACCATCAAAGGGCTTGCCGGATACTTTCTTACTGGTTTCAGGCTGGGGAGCGTGGTTAGCAGCAAATTGTGCACAGTTGTTGGTGTTGAATGAAAAGGAGCTAATCTCCCGCTATCATTTCAGTCATAAATACATAAGTAGAACATTGGCAAGCTGCACCAGTAAAGTTTCTTTTACCGCTGTGTGCTGAATAGTCAGTTACAAGTCGTGCTCCTTTCTTTAACATTGATGCCTATGTGTTCTTAGATTTCTTCCTTGTTTACATTGAACCTTGTTGCAGTCTTAGTTCTTGCTCAATCAGACATTTGAAATGCCAGTGTCTCGGGGCAATTATATGAACGAATCTCTTCATCAATCTCATCGGAATTGTAGGCACGAAATTCGGACTTTTTATGGTTCTGTTCTGCCGAATTTTCATACCTTTTAAAATGGACCTTTCCATGCTTCTTCATGTCGCTTTTGCTGTCTTTGTAAGATATGATGTTAGTGATAATTTCTCGTCCTTGAAGTAGTGCCGATTGCTGTCTCAATAATCGCGTTTACGGTAGAATTTTTACAGAGCCAGGAAATGTACAAGCTATTATGTTGTTCACGCTTCATCCACTGACCGAAAAATAATTTCAGGCATTCTTGAAAAGCGGCTTCAGTTTTTTCTGCCGCTGCAGTCATAACCTGTGATTTTTGCACTCTTTTATCCGATGTCACGAATTCCTGTCTTCGTACTAATGGTGTCAGTGTGTTTCAGCACTTCGTAGTCGTAGTGGCATTTTCATTCCAAAAGAAACTGTACATAGTAATTTATGTGCGTGTTACTGTGATGGCTCTGTTTGGCCTTATATACCACATTTCATCAACATACTGTTCCCAGAAGCTCTGCGCCAAAAGGAAATTTTTGTTGTTGTGTGCGTATTTCAGTCCAGCGAATAGTGATACAGACGTATACGTATCCAGTGTACTGTTGTTTCCTTCGTGTACTGGTAAACACTGCTCGTATTCTGTGAAACGTACCTTCGATGTGACAATAAAATTCAATTCGTACGAATCTGCAACCTACAAGTGGTTATGTTTTTTTTTTCACTTTTTAATACACCCAAAGTGATCGGCCAATGCACCAGAAATACAAGTCCTGCAGTGTACAAATTTGTAGTAGCGGTCGTACTGAATGACGTAAGAAAGAATGATGATATACCTTTATCCTAAACCAGCGACAGAAACGAAGTAAGAAGCTTTCCATCACTGAGAAGCATGGCACCAAAAGACCGCAATACGTAGTAGAATCAATTACATTCCATTATACCGGAGATGCATGCAATCTGTGTAGAAGCCCAGAAAAAAATTGCAAATGTAGTGCTGGACGAAAATTTTGACCGACGTGTGCATGCGTTATCTAAGACTCGCCACAATGAAATGCACAGCTCATTTTCTGAAATTAGTCCTTACGCTTAAACTCTGACTTTATAAATGATATAATATTACCAGCAAAATTTTCGACTACAGCAAAGACGCCATTTGCTTGAAATTGCTCTTTATCAAAAGCCAGAGAGAAAGGTTCGGTTTCTGCAAGATACTTCCCCATTACAATAGACTTAAGCTTTGTTTGCAAGCATACGCCGCCAGTATTGCGCGATGAAAAGAAAAGGTGTGTAAAACACAGCAGGAGCTGATAAAAAAAACAGTGCCGGATCATCCCAAGTAAGTTCCGGAGTATCCCAAAACTCGCTGTAGTCATGGGGCTTTGCAGCAAGCTTCACTCCGCAGAACAAGCGTTATGACAAAAGAGGTCTCTGCGAAGGCTGCACATTCTCAGTGATCCCCCTGTACATCGCGTCATAAATGGGGTAACATGCCCCTCGATTTGAAGGGAATTCTTCGTACTCAGGACAGAAGAAATGGATCAAAGAAAAAATAGGCAGAGTGATTGCAGGTGTTCACCCTTCAATTTTGATGTCTTATAACAAGACACCACCAACAACCAGAATTTGAGCCGAAACTGCGTTATAAAATTGCTTTGTCAGGTTACAGGACAAAAGAGAGGACTGAACACGAGAATCGCATTATGAGACACACAACAGAATAAGTTTTGCTGCTTCTGAAGAGCTGTTCAGTGAGGTGAAGTAGAAATTCTGAAGGAAACAAGGTTAAGAGATTCCCTGTTCGAAACCTATGGAGATGAGTGGTTTCAAAGTACGCTAAAAGCAAGCTTGTCTCTTTCAGCGCGAGTGGGCGCTGTGTTGCAAAGGAATGCAGAGAGTAATGCAATATATGTTTCAACCGATGAAATTGTTTCAAACAGGCCACATAGGCTGATTTTGCTAAAAAATTTTGGCCGTGGTATGCATATGTTTTCATATTGTTTCTCTTTGTGTAAGTGTTGTCAAGATTCCGGCTTACAAGGAGGTAACTTAGATCGACTGAATAGGTTGTCTATCCACCTATCTCTACCGCGCTTTTTACTGTGCTTGAAAAATGGCGAAATTCAGGAAAGCAGGTCCTTTGGTAGAACCTTGTCCTTTATTTTGTAAGAAAAAGTTAGTCTGAGAACACTGTAAATAGTGATGTTCTGCTGCTTAGTACCTGGGTAGAGCATGTTTATGTAATATTATATAAAAAACCCAGTCCAAAGGATGGAAAGCATTAGGATGGAAAAAAAGAAAACGGGTGCTACGATGTCCCACATTGTTTGCCTGATCATGGAGCTTAGTTATATGACCTCATGCTGTGTCTCTAGATTCGAAACTGCATACAACAAGCATAAATTGGCTCTTTGAGCTCTAATTTTCTTTAAGGAAACTCTCTGCCGAGGAAGAATATCGAAATTTGTAAAGATTTAATTAATTTTTCCTGGAAAAGCATTAACCGCCGTTGCAACGGCACGATGGCGCGGTATGCGCCGTCGTCTGAACATGAAGAAATCCTAGGTAAACCTTGCCGTCTTGGATTTGTACCGATAGCTACATTACGCTAGCATTTCGAGCCTTCAGGGCCACGGCCCACGACGCCGTGGCCACCGTCGCGGCGCCATGGCTTAACCAGAACTAAACCAAAGCCATTTTTTTTCAATTACCTTCGTCCTATAGCAGCAGCCATCGTGGACCAAGGAAACTGCAAAACCGCCAGCTGGCTTGTTGCCAAGCCCTGCTTGTCGAGATTATTGTAAAGCTGCTTGGATCTTTATCACGTATTCTTTCTTTTTTAAATTTCACTGGTATACATATGCTCACAATCAGTGCAAGTAGTCCTATTAACGACACCCGGGAACATCTCCTTCGCGCATCCTGTACTTCACCGTCACAATTGCGTGTTTCAGCAATAGCGAAGGGACATGTGTGAAATCAACTTCGTACGACCGAAGTATGCCGGACGGTCTTTCGCTCAAGCCTGGGACCTATGGTATCTAAATTTCATTTATTTTCTTTTTTTGTTGTTGGGATGATTGGGGCTCTTGTTGAGCCAGTCGATTTTAGACGGTCCGTATAAGCGAACTGTTGTAGCCCGAAGACAACAGGTCCCGGCTTGTGGTAGCCGGATCAGTGGCTCCATCCTCGGGGGTTGAGCAGTTTTTGCTCGGCGTACAAACGAGGCAACTAGAGGTTTGCTGGCAGGCCGGGTGCACGGAACTGAAGTTCAAGCAGACGCCGATGTGGGCGGCTTGCCTGCGTACACTGAAAGTTTCCACAGCCTTTGTGCTTTGTTACGATGATTAGGTAAGGTGGACTGCCGTCCACAGTTTGCACGGTCGCGAATTGTATGGCCGTGTAAATAAATAAATAAGCAAGTAAATAAATAAATATATATATATATATATAAATAAATAAAAAACTGTTTTCTTAATAATGCCAAAAATCTCATCCATGTGTCGAAGCAGAAGATCTTTGGACGCTGGGCTGGTTACCACGAAATTAAAGCACACCGGAAAGAACGATCAAAGAGGCAAAACGCGCACTCTCAACTGATTTCATTGTTAGGAAACGAGCTCGATACTGTACAGAAACATACATCTGATAGCGAGATGAAGGGTTACAAAGCGACCCGAAAACAAAATTTCTGCCTTCTCTTGTGGCCACCACGGTATCTCCGACAATTAAAATCCACTATCCAAAAAAACAAAATGATTCGGTGCCAACGCAATTTTATTTTGCGGCAGCGGTCGAAATCTCGTGCGCTTGGATAAGCTCCCTTGCAATTTTCGCCCTGTTTTTCTCTCATCATACATTAGTTTCTATCTCTCTCTCTTTTCAATTTTTTTTTGGCTAGGATGTCTCGATATCGCCAGCCTTGGAAAAGACGAGGAAGAAATGATGTTTTTCAGGAATGTCCAAGAAAAATAGCAGAAAACATTTCATCCCCGAAAACACCTTTGGCCGAAAAAGAAGAAGTTGTGGAAAATATGTCTAGAATGTAGTGGCTAGAAGAAATTCGTCGTTACCTGAAAAGGACTAAGTAGAAGAAAATACGAAGGCGGATAGAAAACTAGGAAAAAAATTCTGGCGAAAACGAGTCAGTGTGTTCTGCCATATGCGGCAGGAGTCGGGCTTCGTCGCAGCACACAAAACACCGGATAAGGTTTTGAATTTAGCTGACGGATCTCGCCATGCTATAAAAACAACTTTTTAATGCTGCCTTAAAAGCTAGCTTTACCACTTCCCTGTTTTGTTGGTAGGAGTCGATTATTTTACGACAGCGCTCCTGTCCGTCGCCAGGTGGCACGAGGAGACGATGTCCTGGAGTCCTGAGCATGCTGAGGACGTTATCGAGAACAGAACGTGGCAGGATTCCGCGCGGCGCCTTCGCAGCACTTCTTCGCTTCACAGTGTTCAAGTAACTGGCGTGTGACTTTAAGTCCGCGACATTGAAATTGAAAGTTATCAGTGTGTCGCTTTTGTCTCTATACGCTCATGTCCCAGTGTTCAAACTGGCCGCACCAAACGAAAGCACCCGCTAACCAACCTCTGATGAAATTTCTGAGGACGTCAACAGGCACCGCAGTCTTCACCTGCCTCCTCTTTAGTGTTGGCATTGCTAAAAGAGTCGACAAAGTTTTTAAGCAACTGTATGGCTCCATAAGCAGTTTCGTATGGGTGTTTAATCGGCTTCCCAATTAGTCTCAAAATCTGTGCAGTAGAAAGTCAAGCAGGCACCGAGAAATTCAATGTGCCTTAGACTGCTTTAATACATTAGTACACATTTGCATGGCGTGGTGCCCGAGCTCTAATTACATTTAAAAAAAACGGGTGTGTAGCAACTTGTCTCACGACATTTATAATTCCTCCCGGTCACGGCGGTCCAATTTCGATGGAGGCGAAGTTCTAGGGGCCCGTGTACTGAACGATGTCAGTGCACGTTAAAGAACCTCAGGTGGTCGAAATTTCCGGATCTTCACTACGGCGTCCCTCATAGTCGCTTTGGGATGTTGAATCCACATAAGCCAAACCAAACCAAACCACAAGAATTCCTCAGACTCAAATATAATCGGCATTTAAGAGGTAAAACCATTACAGCAGTGCTTTGTTCTTTATAATGGCCGTTATGATTCACTGTATGCACCCGCACGACATTCTATCGCATTCCAGCAACTAAACATTACATGTCCGAACCAGCTCTACCTCAGTGCACAATTCGCGTAAAAGCGGTATCGTTGCCTTCATTGTTTTAATTGGGTTACTGCTTTGCGATGATATAAACATTATCAGTTTTGAAGCTCAGCCCCGTCATTTGTTATAGCCAGCGCAAGGATTATTCAGAGTCGGAAAATACTGAATTGTGACATCAGGACTGGCTCGAGTAGGCGAACTTCATAATACACTGGAAGCGGCGGGTTCCTTCTAGGGCTGGAACATGACAAGGCACGGATGCGTGAAGAGGGAGAAGGGATGAATAAGAAGACAAAAAAAGAAAAAAGTACATCAGTTCAAGTTCGCACTATTGAGGTCCGTATGGTTTAAAACAAGGAAGCGAACGAGGGTGAGCTAGCAAATATGAAAGAAATAGCCAGCGGTGCGTTCGCGCCGACTTCTCGACAAACGCAGCGCCAGAGGCAAAAGAGAAGAACCAAGAAAACTAAGTTTGGAGAGAGCTTGCAAGGAGAGCCGTGTGAGCTACTCATTTCCTTTCCGTCGTCGTTAAGGTACAAAACACGCAAGGTAGAAAGAAGGTTGTTCTTCATCCGCGGCTCTTGGGCGGTAATGTTCCTTCTAGAGCCTACGGCTACGGTGAGATGTAAGAAGAAATGAATTTTGAGGGCAGCGGGAAGCCTCGACTTCCAAAAAGCCGCACAGGTTTAAGCGGGCACTTCAAAGCCCTAGTTGGTCGAGGCGGCTTGTGTGCGCAGTAGGTACGACGTGCGGATATGTACTTAGCAAAAAAAAAGTGATTGAGGATTCGACCACAGAAATTGGGCGATGGATGGAGAAGAAAAAAAAGAGCCAAGGAAAAAAGTAGGGGTTGAGGCATCTCACGATCGTTAAGGTGACTAAAAGATGGAAATTTTTGCACGATGTCGAATAGGTTGCTGAAAATAATGAAAGCGACACTGACAAAATTTTAAACAATAAAGAAATAGTTTACGTCAGCTTCCTGCGCCCACGAAGAGGGATTTTATTTCTTTCCATCACATTAGAAAACTTGCTTCGTCCTTTGCAAGGTAAAAGGCTCCCCTCGAAAGCAGCGGCCAGGGCCTCGCGGAAGCAATTTATACATGATGCAGCTGTACCGGTTGGAGGCAGTACAGTGCAATGAATATTATTAATACCAGAACAAACGTATTCGTGGTTACTTAATGATGCTTGTGTCCCCGTATCTTAACCTGTGCAGTTATGATTTATGTATTGGGCTTCTCGGAGCAGGTTTTCCAGCAGTGAGCGGCGCGCGACTTGTGACCCCATACGGTACATAAAGTTTCCATGTGTGTTGGCGTATCACAAAGAAACATAACAGATCAAGTGCATCAGAAGTATGTATTACGCTAAATAATAGCTCAGAAATACAAAAGGAATGATTAGAGTTGAATTGAAATTGAGACCGTCCACGAAAGAGAAAACATACGCACAAGTTGGTGCTGCATAAAATGACTGAGGCAGTACTTCATGATTAAATAAGGCAGTACTTATTGACACGTAATAATCATATCTTCGTTTGTGTTTACCGTCTGGTAATTGGGGAGATCTCTAGTGAGTGTAAAGTTGAGCTTTTCTTTTCCACATCGTGGAGTGCAATTCCCTCACTTTGACAGATGCACTTCCTGGTCATTCACGAAATAATTTAGTGTAACTCGCATTTTACTTTTTTCTTCACGTAAACTAAACAACTACACCTTAATTCTCAAGGCACAAGAAGATTCAAGAGACGGAAGACGTACGAGACGACATTAGATCGATATACACATTCCTACCCAATCCCTAAGCACATGCACCCCCAACTGCACCGAGACAGGAGGGAAGCAAGGGCTGCTGCTGCTGTTGCTGCTGACAGCAAGAATAGAAAGGAAAGTGCACGGGCCTGCCCACTGGCTCAAGCTGAGGCGCAATCGCTGCCACATGCTGAAAGTAGGAGTTTTGAAATATAGGAGAGCAAAGATTGTACGAGAAGACAAGCGGTATTATTTCCCGGGCCGATCCCGGAGGCAGTGCAATACCGGGCAAACCCGTGGCAGAGGTGAAGCATTCTCAAGCACTCCGCCGCCACATTCCAAAAATAAGTTTAATATCTTGGGTCTGCAAAGGGCGCGTAGCAGATCTTATATCAGATATTCAAAAGGAATGATGAGAGGTCAATTGAAAATGAGGCCGTCCACGAATGAGCCAACATACACACACGTTGGCAAAAAATAATCCGTCTTTATAGACGCAGCAAGCTACCCATGACACAGAGAGGTGGTGGCAGAGGCAATAGACTACGCTCACAGGGAGTTGGCCAGTGTCATCATAAGGGGTTTTACCTCGACTGAAGGAGAGGTTACTGTGATTGATCTCGCGGTTGACACAAGAGGAGAATCATTTCGGACTCGCAGACTGCCTTTCGGAATTTCCTGCGAGGCAGAATGAGCAAGAATGCTCTCCGCGTTCTCAGCCAATGAGGCTCAAGCGAGGAAAAACATTTTATCGTGTGGGCATCGGGACACGCGGGCCTGGACGGGAACCACGCAGCGGACGCCGTCGCTAGACGACAAACTAACCGAGCGACGGCTGATGCATTGGGACTCGAGCCAGCTACCGAGATGTATGGTCACATACTGGAGCACCTTAGGAGACTGAGGAGGACCCACCCCATAGTTAACTGAGTAAATAGAAGACTGTAAGCAGGAGACAGCTACAAACGAACACATACCCATATGCTTGTTTATTTTAAGCAAGATATACCCCACTACATACAGGCCCGCGTGCCCATGGTGCGGAGAGACAGCCACGCTATACCACACCACATGTGGATGCCAGCACAGCCCGGCAGTCCCGGTCACACACAATTCCCCGCCGGAACAGTGGTAGGTAGCGATGTCAACCCGAAAACCCGGTGATCAGCTTTATTTGGTGGAACGGGCCCAAGTCCCTAGTCCCGCAAGAGTCCGGGACTAGGGACTCCAACCATGAAGACAGCCAAGACGCTAAGAGCAGTGCATGAACGTTTTGTATCCCTCTCTTGCTCTTAATTCTCCGAATGAAAATTCGATTCAAGAGGCGGCTTTGTGTTTTTTGAGGTGCAAGGACGCTGCAGTTTATCGCAGCTAATCCGAATCTGCGAAATTGTTTGCCTTTTGCATGCTGCGACAGGATGTCTATCTAATTCGTCAACTTTAGAATACTGCTTCTCGCCTCAGGCTTGGCGTTGTAATGAAAATCGGTTTCATCGGACCTGCCCAAAAAGTTTTTTTGAAGCGAAAGGTTCCCTACGCTAGGTTTTCAAGAACGCAGCGTTAGTGCAGTCACCTGACAGGTCACGTGGTGTCATGGCAGCTGTCACGTGGCAGGTCATGTGACCTATTGACGTCATCACAATCTGCTTACTGTGGCAGGTTGCAATTGCCCCATTGGGCATCAGGAATTTAATCGACGCTTTTTAGACAGTCCGTTCAGCAGTGCGTGTGACGTTTGTGAACGCAGCCATGCATAGGAATCTTTCGCTTCTGACCAGGGTTAACCAAATGTTTAAACGAGAGCAAAATTTTTTGTGTCTACTTTTATCTTCAGTTTAATTTTTCCCCGAATCTTTTTCCCGCAATTCGACTCGTGCCTAACACTCCGGGACAAATAATAATAATAATAATAATAATAATAATAATAATAATAATAATAATAATAATAATAATAATAATAATAATAATAATAATAATAATAATAATAATAATAATAATAATAATAATAATAATTGATTTTTGTGGAAAGGAAATGGCGCAGTATCTGTCTCATATATCTGCGGACACCTGTACCGAGCCGTAAGGGAAGGGATAAAGGAGGGAGTGAAAGAATAAAGGAAGATAGAGGTGCTGTAGTTGAGAACTCCGGAATAATTTCGACCACCTGGGGATCTTTAACGTGCACTGGAATCGCACAGCACACGGGCGCCTTAGCGTTTCACCTCCATAAAAACGCAGCCGCTGCAGTCGAAATATTTTGAAGATTGCAAAGTTTTAAGGTACTGCAACAGAAATACAGAAGGCAATTCTGCTCCATTCTCCCGATATGTAGCAAAATCTTGCTTTAAATTTTCTACTTCGCTGGCGTCGAACAGTTAAGACTGTCGTAAAAAATGAATGCGGAACGCTTTTGACGGTTACAAAAATGTTAAAAACAAAAAATGCAAAGCTTCCGACGGGGAATTTGCGGATGTATTGATTGGTCTAGTGAAATCTTACAATATATAAAAAATTGCGTTCATAACCACTTTCCCGTTCAGACATGCTTTTAGGCAGAATTGTTAGGTACGTTACCGTTTTAAGATTTTGGCCACCATGCTTCTAGAGACAAATTTGTACCACATTCAATTGGTGCTGCTTTCTTCGTGCTCACAAGTTGACATAAAGTCACTGTGTATTTAGTAAACTACTGCACTTTAGCGCCAGAATTAGTGCAACTTCACTTCAGTGCACTTCTATAGAAACATTGCTGCTCTCCTGACAACACTGGTCTTTGTCGGATCCATCGAGTGAGGCAATATTATAATTCCAACAGAGGGCGGGTTGCTTCATAACAGTTGCAATTTTCCCAACTTTTTTCCTCCGTTAACGTCGATCCATTAATCCAGCGTTCAGTGCATTTTGTGATTAATTTGCGTTCAGTGTAGAATATCGGCACAGAATAAGCCAACCTCAAGCTTTGAGAGAGATATTGCATCAAGTAGTAAGATGAAGTACTGAATAAAAGCACGTTTTCTCTGTAGTGACGTAATTGGAGGGGTCGCCTGAAATTTAGCTTTACCGGTTACTTTTTATGAATAAGTAAATAAATTTTAATATTTTATCTCGAACCGTACGTCGTTACAAAGAAAGAAAAAAATCTCAATTCTCCTTAAAGTCACGTTCAGAGCACCCCAAAACCCATGCTACAAGGAGTGCTTTACCTTAGATTTAACACAATTTTTAAAAATAGGCTTTTTGAGTTAGGAAAGCTCTTTTTCGGCATGGCTTTGTAAGCTGTGTAGCACATAAGGATACAGCTAAGATGTGGTAACTAGCAGGATAGTTCACCACTACTGTACTTTTTAACTCCTACTGTTGGGCTCCTTAATTATTTAAAGGCGTGTAGCCTACCGTAAGTAGTAACCATATCTGTTTCTAGAATTTCGAAGACTTGGTTACCCTGGCCGGCGCGGACCAACATTCTTCGGCTACATCGCGCCAAAATGCATGCGATTTTGAGAAGCTTGCAGGAAATAACCTCTCCAGTACACGTAACTAGTCAAAATCGCCGACATTTGTGGGGCCAAAGCGCCGAGGGCAACGCGTTTTCGAAATTCTAAAAAAGTCATATGGCTTACGGTGGGCTACAGGCGTCTCTGTAATTAAGAAGGCGTACATTAATAGGTAAAAGTTAAGTATTCAACGTTAATTAACCAGTCTGCTGGTTAGCATCTCAGTAGTATTCTGATGTACTAAACCGCTGATCATGCTATGCCGAAAAACGCTCTCTTCTATCTAAAAAAAGGCTATTTATAAAATTTTTTTACAATCTGAGGTGAAACACTGTATATTTGATCTTACCAGAATCTTAATCATTGGCCGCAACCCTCAATGTAGTGAAAATTATTTTTAGAATTCGCCAAATTTTAGATAGCATTTCGCCTCAGTAATAGCCGCACAACTTTTTTCTAGATCTAGGTTTAGTTTCATTTGCGTTGCCCATTTTTTCCACATACTTCTTCTTTTATCCTTATTTTAGATTACCGCGGTTCAAGAGGTAACCATATTATCATCTTTTGATTATATTTGTTTGTCCGAATTCGACATATTTGACCACAATACCTCTAATTCATATTGGCTGCTGACCCTATTTTAACTGAGAAAATAAAGATTCTTTACCGTTTTCCGCACGTCCGGAGTAAAAAAAAAAATTAGGGGCTTTCATAACTACGTCACAATGAAGAAAATAGGACAGAATTCCGGTTGCCTGCTGTGGTGTCTACAATGAGTGCCTAATGTTCCTATGATTTTCCCGCCGAAGCTTTGGTTGGAACCGGTTTTATTGCCCTTATATCTTATGTTTGAGTTATCGTCATCTAGAATTCTCGTGTACGCTCTATTGGATTATTATATGGGATTATACTAATCCGACCAACTAATTTTACTTAGCCCATTATACAGGGTGAGCATACTTACAAAATTTTGGCTGCCCTCACGATTTCCTTGATTTGGCCAGTTTCTAAATTATCGCGGTCGTCACGTTTTCAACTTTGGCAGTGCCCTATGATTGGCCCACTGGTGCCGATGGGGGGTTGATGACGTCCTGGCCCTCCCAATCGCATTCATAATTGCGAGGAGTCCACATACCGCCTTACTGGCGCAGTCGCACAGCTGTTAAGCGATGTGCCACTGCCCTGGGAAGTGGCTGTTTCAAACACAGCCACCGGTACTGGTTTGCTCTTTCCGATCTTCCGTAAGGCTCATGCGCGGAGGTACGGTGGAAAGGTTTAAACTGCATTGAACTTGACAACGCTGGATACCTTGCCAAGAATCCGGTGGGCAGGCTGCCACCTTCCGCGGTGGGCCGGTTGTGAGACGTCACAGGTTCGCATGACCTCGCTCGACCAATCAGGCAATTTCATGTGGAGTTTCAAATTTGGCTGTGCTCTCTGCTTGGCCAGTTTGGTGCATGTGGCACCAATGACCTTGTCAGGGAAATGATTGTTCAGGGAATTTATTTATGGAGAAGCCAGAAATTGGATGTGAGGCAATAGCTTAAACTGTTCAGCGTGGAAAAGTGCATAGAAGAAAGGCGAATAATTCTTCTCTAAATTTAAATCAATGCATGTGGTTCTGATGTACGATATCAATTCCTCGTAGGGCTTGGTTCAAGCTGCTTGTCTTTTTGGTTATTTAGCACCCAGCGGGTGATATCATTTTATGTTTGGTAATCTTCTCGCCAAACTACACTCCGTGTCACAAAATGTTTGCACCACTATGGAAGGCAGAGCTCTCTAGTCCAATAAACGCTGCAGGAACACAAAAAATAGTCCCTCAAATATTTGCGCAGTGTAGGACTTTTAACCAAACAATAAGAACCGCAATTAAAAATATATTTCCGGCTGGTAAATTTAAACGGTAGAGAGTGATCCAATCACTGGTGTAACTAACAGACTCTTACGGACACAGCTCTGTGGAGGCCTGCAGCGGGGCTGTGATGAGTAGCCAATTTCCAACACGGCGTCGGCCGAGTCGGTTGCGTCGCCTGTTTGCCCTACACCGACAGTGCGCTGTTTTCCCAAGCAGGCGAAGGAGTTGGCTTCTTGAAGCGCTCCGCATCGAGTGCGGACGCATTTAAAGTGTGAATGTGCTCCTCAAGAGGACGTCAAAACTCACCCAGGTGAGGGAGCGTTCGCTCGCTAACCTGCACCAGTGGACAACGCAGACGTTGAAGGCGGGCCGACTGTTGTCACCGAAGAAGCCGAGAGTGTTATAGTGATGGAGAACGTGTCATTTCATTCTGTGAAGCAGGATAAAGTGCCGCGGATAAGCAGCCTCAGAAAGGACATACATGCTTGGCTGTCCGGCAAATGTGTCGCGTGGAGCAGCTACATGGTGAAGGCCGAGGTCATGACGCTTGTCGACAGCGTGAACACAGGTCGGGACCGATACCATGTGGACTGCATCGCTGAAGCGATATAGCTTATTTGGAACGACATGAAGGGTTTCGTGCGATTCAAAAAAAGACGTGTAAGCTGCAAGAAATGGAGCCGTTCGTTTGGCAAAGCATCATGCAAGTGCGCATGCAATGTGTGCACCTATATATTGATAACTGTTACGGAAATAAAGCCAGTTGTTAATAGCGTTCTTGTTTGCGGTGTCTTCAGCCCATGCTCGTCTCTTTTGTGGTATTGCAGCATGTCATCAATGAGGAAGGGATAATGAGACAACTGGACCACATCATCGACGATGTTGTCAACCTGGAGGACGACCCAACTACCAGTGTTGAATGGATTTGTGATGAGGACGATGAGATGAGGCCCTTTAACGTGCTGACGTCATTCCTTCGATGAGCGCACACAAGTCGAAACCGTGCTGTCGCACTGAGAGAACGAAAATGAGAACTACATTTTCACTCCCTCCTTGTCCCTTCCCTTACGGCGCGTTTCAGGTGTCCAACGATATATGAGACAGATACTGCGCCATTTCATTTCCCTAAAAACCAATTATTATTATTACATCGTCTCTGATGAGGTATTGCAGACGTCGTAGTGGAGGGCTCCGGATTAATGTTGACCGCTTGTGTGTTGACCTTCACACAGCACACGGGCTTGTTTTGCATTATGCCGCCACCAACATTCAGCTGCCCCGGTCTGCATTCCACCCAGATTTCTAGTACAGTGACCACACTGGAGTAAATAAATTTACGTGCACATTACAGGAACTTTGAAAAAATCTGTGACATGACAACTGAGGAACTGATGCGAACTGGTTCTGAAAAACGTGGGGCCAGTCTCTTTGGAACCGGTGTCCGCCTATGCAAAAATAAACGAAAGAAAGAATAAAAAGGCATCAAGCATCACCTGCTAGAGAGAGAAAGAAGCTAACTACTAGTACATCTTTTTTCGAAATGAATGGAGCCACCTGTCAGTAATTGGCGGGGCGATAGGCACGTAGGAACGCAGTCATATAGTGCTCGCCATCCTGATTGGACGAGAGAGCTGTACCTTTCGTAGTGCTGTAAACATCTTGGGAAACGTAGTATAGCATCCTTCGTGTACCCGAACACCTGAAATCAACCTTAGCGGTTCTTTAAAGTAATAACTTTAGTCGGAGTAAAAAACATCGCCATCATTTCAGCAGATGAACTGTGCTTAGTTTTATCGCAACTTAAGATGCAAATGCGAATTGCATGCAATTCTCTTCGCCGCCTCCCTGTCACTCGCTTATTGCCTAATGAAGCATGTCTACTGACCCAATGCTTCAGCACTTTGTCTTGTAGGTTCCACTCCAGGTGGCACTGTTGTGAATGCGACCGAGCGCATTTAGCGCTGCCCTGAATAACGCTAACGCTATGAGGTGGCATTCTCAGCATTATGAAGCGGTTTGTATTCGTTGCGGCGAAATTGAATCTGGAAGAATAACAAGGCGTAACCGATATATTTCGAAAAAGACACCGCTTCTTGTCTTCGACAGTGAACGCGCAACCGAAACTGCCGCTGAGCGAAGCACGTCACATAACATCTTTTTGTGTTCTCTGGCCAATGAAGGCGCGTCTTTCGCCTGTCGGACGCTAAGAAACTAATATTCCGGCCGTGTCTGTACATAGAAATTCTGGACAGGCTCATTTTTTTTTCCCTCATATTCTCGCTAATTTTTTTCGCATATCGTAGGATGGTAACATAACAGTCAATACAGCCGTAGATCCCTCCTCGGGACGCTTGCACATTTTCTGCTGTTTATTGCCAAAACACGCCCCAATAATTTTCTTATGGCAGTCTTAACTAGTCGGTGAGAGCGCAGGACAAACTTTAGAAGTATGACTTTGCTACGCATCGAAATGTTAGACCAAACCTATCAATATGTTAATAACAGTACCCTACAATTATACCACAGTTGCCTCACAATTACAACTTAAGTACAAGAAAGCTGAACTTGCTTCCGCCAATTAGACACTTGCTTCCTGAAGTAAGGTAGAGCCCAAAAAAGAACATGGAGCGGTTATACGTAGAGCATGTCTCGCTGTGCCAGGAAGCAATCGAGCTTTTCTTGCCTTCTAGATTTCAGGAGTGCTAAAAGCGAGGTTGTACACTCTAAATTTCCTGTCATTTTTTTTCCTACGAATGCTTTCACTGAAACTCGCTGTATGGAAATTTACACGGCCCCCTCCTTATAGAATGCCTTCGGGCCATTAAGGGCTCAATAAATGAAACGAAACATGTAGAGGAGATCGGATCACTTCTGTAGCCGTGGCCTCCCGCTTCGTATTGCGTGCAAGACTTAGTATGATACTTTTTTCGCCTCCAACATGTCAACCTCAATAGCTCAGAAACGTTTCAGAGCCTGAAATGAAGCATTAATAAGCTTTGAGTGCAACGAATTTTCGCGTTCATACTGACCTCAGGAAAAAAAAACGAATGTGATGATGAGAACACACATACGCCAGTTGCCTTTATGATGGTGTTTTTTCTCCAGGGGATCAAAAAACCCTCGGGATATTTCCGCAAAAGGAATTACGTTTTCCGAGAAGCAGTCCTAGTCACGGATTATTAAAGTTGAGAACATTCGTGTTTTACTTTCAGTCATGCGGATACTGTGGGGCGGCAGTTTTTTTTAACTCGCTCATTCGAGAGAATGATAGTGATGGCTGGTTAATTTCACCTCTTTGCATGGATACTTCCATTCGTTGAACCTTTCCGTCAATGGAGTTCTTTGTTGATTAACCACATTCAAGAAGAAGCAAACGCTCGTGTCCGGAGAGTCGACTTTCTCTATTTTATCTCACTCGCACCTCTTAAAAAGAGATTTTTTGGTATAATGTTCTTGCAGGCTAGTTGGTTCATTTCGCAGTACCAACTTTCCGCTTCGCACTTATTATCTTTGTTTGCCTCTAACGCTCCCAAGGCTTTCACTTATTTAAAGCGCACTACAGCCAGCGGTTTCCTTTCATAGTCTAGTTAAACCGACTGAATAAATTTATTAAGTAGCCCGCTTGTAACAGAGGCCGGGCGTTCCCACTTGCACAAAATAGCAACACTTGTCTTCTCAAGTAAAGCGCGAACGGAGAAAACAGCTCAAAGCTGACTTCCTTAGTACTAAAGAATGAAAAGCGAAGACCTTGGCCACCCAACGAGGCAGACACAGGACCAAGCCGTCGGGCTCACGTTCATTAGCCCTCGAATTAGCGCGTCTCGGATCGGAGGCGGTGTACTGAAGATCGGCCTCACTCAAAGACAGAATCGCAAAAACAAACTTTGCCGCACAAAGAGGACCCAGGGACTATGCCTAAAGTCGAGCGAGCAGAGCGACGTATCGATTAGTGTCATCTGTCGAGCAATGCGCTTTTTGTTAGCAGGGCTGTCGCTTCATCGATGGCACGAATTAGAAGGCATTGATTTCCTTCCGTCTGTTTTCCACAGTTCATACGGAAGTGAGCCAACGCAAGGATGTCAAGCCAGGTTTTATCTGTGCTGGCTTGAAAGAGGCATGCTCGAAAGGCGTACACTTCGTGCCAAAAATTTACAACCCTGAAGGCATGTTTTTCAGTCGTGTAATAAAGCATTGCAGGCACCCGCCACGGTGTAAATTTCTGCAGGGCGAAAGAAACCTAGCCCTAGTTTTTCAGTTATATTTCGACCCTTTCAATCACGTTTCGGCTGAAAAATAGACCGTTTAGTCCGAAAATTCTTGCCCAAGACTGTGCTTGTGGACGTGTTCACATTCTGCCGCTGTTCTTTACATTCTATTTATTGTTTTTCCATGAAAGCCAACTGCTCGGTGCGAGCGTAGGAAGAACTTTACAGAGAATACTTAGCTACGATCGGAAGGTTAAGCCATGCTCATTGTTAAGTGGAAGCCCACAGGGCCGATGGGACCCCCCCCCCCCCGCACCTCTTTCCAGGAGCGGTCATGCCCGGGGGGGAATCGAGAAATGTACGTCGAGGCGTGACGCCCGCGCTTAGGGTGAGAGGCGGCACTATTCCTTTCTGTCCCGACGCGTGGCAACCGGTGGATCGAATGCGCATGCAGCAAGCTGCGCATTCCACTGGGCTCGGACCGGCGAGCCGTGGGCTCCGCCCACTAGTACATACGATGCAATTGCTTTGCTATTGGTCCAAATTGGGCGAGAGCTAGATTACTCAAGCTCCGCCCAATTATCGAAGGGGTTAAAACCCGCGGAAAACGACGACTTGGGACGAGCGCACCGAGTCTCAAGCTCGGCCGTTTTTAACAGCCTTTTTTAAACTGCCCTTTTTTTTAAACTGCCTTTTACTCACCTGTCTTTTTATGTCAGTGCCGTCTTTAATAAATAAGTTTTGCTTTGAGAAGCTGGAATTGCTGCCCCAACCGGCAACGTGTCGCCGGACGAAGACCTGAAGTACTCTTCGTACTGCTAACCGCCGTTCCCATCTGTAGGAGGGCAGGAGAAGTTTAACTCTCATCATTATGTTCATAACTGTACCTTACAATATTCCACACTGCCTCACAATTAAAAGTGATATCCAAGAAAAGTGGACTTGCTTCTGCCAATTAGACAATCGCTTTAGGAAGGAGCGCTTATGCGCAGAGCATGTCTAATTTCAAACCATGACGCGGGCATCTAGTAGATACCACGTTTGAATGCCACTGCATCAGACCACAAGAACTTTTCTCGTGCGTAAAATCACTCCCAGTCCCTGAAGCTTAACTTCTCCAGAGCAAATGTTTCGCGGTTCGCTCTGTTATACCTAGTGGCGGCATTTCCGGGCGCTACGGCGTTGAAATAAGTACCGGGCAGTAGGACGCCTGGACAGGAACTAACTAACATGTTCCTTTTGTACCACAGTTCAAACCCGGTACAATCAGCCGAACATGGCCGCCGCTCAGGAGCAGCAACCGTGAGCCCAAGCTCGCTGTTTTGTTATGAAAGAAGGTTTTGTTATTAAATTGACCTAAATTGCTGGAGACATGCCACCATTACGTACGGGCGTGAGATGTAAGTTGTTATTTACGCAGATGGCATATAAGCGGCAAAATGTTGTTAGTGTGTTAATAGGAATTTAAATCGTTGGTTGAGTAACTGGTATACTGTTTCCATACTTTGCGTCAGACATAAAACATATGCGGCAATACGGCTCACAAAATGAAAGCGTCATCCTCGTTTCCAAAAGAAGCCAAATCACAGTTGAAGATTGCCTTAAGAGGCAAATTCTCTTCTTGCTGATCTGCTTTCTGCTGAAGCAAAACACAAAAATAGAAGCTCGATTTTATCAGAGCATTTAATGTTTTCTGGCGCATGCATATTTTGACTTCGTCTTCATATCAACAACTTAGCGATCTCTCAGTTATGTAAGATTTTGCTTTTATCTTAGGAAGGTTGGGAACCTATTCAGAGCTGGGAAGTTAAGTTCGCTTGTTGGTTGAGGCGCGAGTGTGGTTTCAATGAAAACCCTGAGACCATCGTTGGATATGCCTGTGGAGAAAGATTTCTCTCATCTTAGCCGTCTTTTCCCGCTAATATAGGGTAGATGGATTAGGAAAGTACGCTACGGTGTTGGCCCAGCTTTGCCTTGTTGCCTGATAGAGCGAACTTCACGATGCGATTGCGTACCGCTTTAGTCCTGGCCTCTACTGCAGCTCGAACTCGGTTGGTTGCTTCATGTTCCTCGTAGCAAGAGTACTAAATGAGCACGAAGTGGGAGCGACCGCCTAGTTAGTCTCCGCAGCTCCTCATTACCGTTATCAGGATAAAGCTCCAATTAGTCTTGGGCTGCGAAGGTGCTGCCTCAATGACAGCGCTAACTTCTTAATCTCACATGCCTACATGACCATTTGCCGTCTCTCGGTACGCTTTTATTCTCCCACAAGTTACACCGGTAGCTTACATGATCTTTGACCCTCTGTGCCCCCATTGGATGCCTGGCACCTATCCATCTCTCCGTCTTATATCCAGCTACGCTACCATAAGCATTCGTTTTTCTTCCCTGATTCATGCTCCTATTTTTCTAATTTTATCCCAGTTGTTCTCCTTCCCGTGACTTGGTTAGCTATGGTCGATTGAACTTTAATCTCCAGCGGAAGACACTGCCCAACAGATGAGCCCTGGCAAGATGAAACTCTTGCACGAGTGCATTTTCCTCATGGAGTCCATTGAAAAGCTGCTGTTTGGGACCTGGAGTGCCTGTCCAGTGTACTCCGCCGCGTTCCCGTCCTAATAACTTTTGCTTTATCTCTCCCGTAGCTCAGATCTGCAGTCACTACCTACATATGCTGCATTCTTTCTCTTATCACTTGTAAAATTTTATTGGTTATCTAGAACTGTTGTTTCCTTATCAGACTTCTGATCATTGAGTTTGCGTCATAATTTTCATTATTGCCATTGTGCTTTGCAAAGCTTTCGTCCCTCAGCGGGATCGAAATTACTTTTCCTAAATTAGCACGGCAGTATCAAGAACAGGTAGAAAGTTTTCAAATGTGTTCTTGATTAACTCCTATTCCCACCCCTTCCCAATGAAACCCCTATAAGACCTCTGTAAACAAGTAGTAAAAAGCCGCGCAGTGATTGTATCACCACATCCGGCATCTTTACTAAAACGTATTTTCTCACTTCACCTGTGAGGGCCATTGTCGCTGTGCTGTCCTTGCTGTTATTATGTGACACATTTACATAGGCTTCAGGTAACACTATGTTACGTAATACATACTTGACTACCCAAGCCTCTTGTAAATGAAATACCTATTTTTATTTTCTCTCCCGGCTGGAGCGGCCGACCATTCCACGCGTTTTTCCAAATCTTAGAGATTGCGGAGATTGGGTATTTTCGAGAACCCTTTGTGAAAACGTCATATTTCCTTGGTTTATCGAATTGTTAACGGTGCTCTTATTGCACTATTGATTGCCTCTGCAGATACCTTATAAACAAGAGAGAGAGAGTGAGCTAATCGCTGTGTTATTTTTAAGGAATTTAGCATACCCTCCCTCATCGGCTAGCAGAGTTCTCGAATTTTCTGTGCTCCCAGTACGCTTGATGTGAGGTGGCATTGCAAAACTGAGTAGGAACCCTTTCTAGAATGACTTATTTAACGTTCTTAAGAATATCTGCAGTTTATCTTTTGTTGTTCATCGGACGCTTTAACGGGACAGCGTTAGCACTGCCGCTCAAACTAGGTTGGTTGTCCCATGTTCCTCGTAGCGAGATTACTACTTGAGCACGAACTGGAAGCGACCGCCCAGTTAGTCTCCGTAGCTCCTCATTACCGTTATCTGGATGAAGCTCCAAATGTTCGTTGGCCTCGTCTTTCACAATCACAAGTTATCACAATCCTCCCAGAATCAACACTGTGGGCAGTCGTACGTCTTTTGGTGCACTCTCAATGCAGCAATCCAATGATAACGCCATTGATCCCCGGCAGCTAAAGTACGGGTTGACAGTTTGAAGCCTCTCAGCAGGAGCGGCCGGAGCAGCCGGCAACCTAACTTGGCCGCCCTAATTCACATGACCTTGTGGCGTCATCGCAACCTGCCCACCGGATTGTGAGAAATCTGACCAGTGCGGCGGGTGGAAGTTAAATTAACGACTGGCCGGGAGAGGTGTCTGAGTTGCACAAGCCCCGCTGGTGGCAGCACCTGCCATACTTTCCTTTCCTTCATAAGACAGCTTGCTCAATCGTTCCTTAACACTGACAACCATTCGAGCACATTCAGTGTGCTGGTGCATCACGATGGCTGCGCGCTCACACTTACGTTGAAAACCGAAGACAGCGGTCGAAACCTCGCGCTCATTTCGAGAGCAACTTTACACACAGAGAACTGCTCTCGAACGCGAGATATCCGTAGTTCTGCTGGCTAGAAATGCCACCTCCTACACAAGAATAGACAGAAGCAATCCACCGCCGGTCAGCCGTTGTGGCCAGAACACCTTCTACAACGTGCATTAACGGCGTCATGTTGGCTCACCTTGTCTACTTGTGCATCAAACTCACGTTTCGGTTTGGCATGTATTTAGGTTGGGCACAGGAATCAGTATGTGGACCGATGACCTTTGGCCTCCGTTACACCCGTACTTAAGCTGCTGGAGATCAACGATGTCATCACTGGATTGCTCCATTGAGAGTGCACCAAAAGACGTACGATTGACCACAATGTTGATTCTGAGAGGATTGCGGTGACTTCATTTGGACTTCGCGGAAAGACGAGGCTAACGAACATTTCAAGCCGAATGTAAACATTATACCCACTGCACTTTCCACGAAAGCAGCTGCAGACACTTTATTTAAATTCAGCTGTATCTCCGCCAGCTATCACATTTTTCACGGTCTGCAAAATTTGCAGCGTTTACATGTCAAGAACCTTTCAATTCATTGCTCCTGAATGCTGATGTGTGGGCCTTGTCCGTGATCATTCCTGTATCTACTGGCGCCAACTAGAAATACTGCCCACGACATATTTGTCGTGGGCGCAAAATGTTGCGAATGCAGCTTAAGCCGCATTTGAGCAATATTTCGAGGGCACTAGGTTTCACGAAGTGGCAGGTCCCTTAATAATCCGCCTCCCACAAGCCTCAGCTTCAAGCTGGCATACTGCGCTTGTAGAAGGGGCAGGCACTGGAGCGTACGTGATGTTGGGCTTAGGAGAAAGTGTAATGAAGCCTATTCACCCGACGTAACTCATTGAAGTGCATTGGGAATTCGAAGGGCGCCGGTACGTTTGTGCAGTACGGATGGCCCATGCGAGACACTAGAGATTAAGCATGTCATTTCCTTGCATCAAATCAATATGGAAGGTTGGAACAGCGTATTCCTTTTATAGACTTTTTTTGGGCGGGGGGGGGGATTATAAGAGGTCATCTTTCCCAAATTATTCATGGGAGCAATTTTTCGTAACTCGCACGCAATTCGCGAAGTGAGTCGAAATGAAAATTGACCCATTTATAATATACGAGTTGGACTATCCTGCATGACCACTTTCGTTAGGCGAACGCCTATTGATAAGGAAGACCCCCCCTCCCCCCTCAGCAGTACTGGCAAGCTGTTTTGCCCAACTGTATTGATTATCCTGCGAACCACTTGCAATGAAAACAAGAGCCCGACCTTTCGGATGGTCCATTACTGCATGCGGCCGCGACCCTCCAGCTTTAGACACGCCACGCCAAGCATGACAGACTACATAAATAAGTGATGTTTCTAATGTAATCAAACCTATAGACAAATGGGATAAAGTCCGGAAAAGGCCATGGGCGAACGGTGCGCATGGTGCTATCAGTCTGGTCATATGCGTCATAGAGCAACATACAAGGCGCAAATGACACCAAACTCAGAGGCATGCGAGTTATTCATCATGCACACTTTTGCACTACAGTCCTACACAATCAGCGTGGGCATAAAAATGAAAGTGAGACTTGGTTTCAGAGGGGCTGCATATGGTTGCACAAATACACACGCGTATATCAGGCTCCAGTCTCATCAATCGCGTCTCATCCTGTTAAGTATAATGGAACCGCGCAGTCACATCTTTCACTAGACTGGCGCAAGAACTAACATAGTATCCGGGAAACCCCTAGTATAATCGAATGCAGCCAATGAAATAATACCCATCGTTGGCACCGCCTTTTATATATTTCCTGCGAGCACAATCTCTATGCGTCATTTTCAAGGCTAGTTGCTCTAAGGTCGTTATACCCGAGCCAAACGACCTGAACTCCCCGCGAAAGTTGTTATGCCTAGGCAGTGATGCAACTGTTGAAGGAGAGCACATTGAGCGGATAAAATTGCGGCAATGATGGTGTGGTCCGCACGCCTGTGCTTGAGCGGTCTTTTCGTTCATGCAGTCCACATCAGTTGTAATCTGTTGGAACTGCGTCTTTTAAGTAGCAAGGGCGAAGGAAAAGAGATGCCAGAAGTAAAATCTCAAAGTGGTTTACACAGCGCAGCACACGACAAGAAAGAACTGGCACCCTGTGCGTTGCGCTGTACAAAACTACTTCTAAGTATGTACTAACTTGACCAGAGCTTCGCCTTAACACATTTAAAATCTCGAGGCCCATGCATTGTAGTCTCTTACGGCATCGTTTAGGTTCGGTGCTGTCCACCGTTCGCACTCGCTTTCGAGCAGCAATGGAACAGCGACAACCCTTAAAACACCACAGGCCCATATCGTAAGCCTGCGGGCCATTGATGTGAGGAAGTTCTCTGGAAGCTGGAACGAGTCTCCCACTTAAGCACGCACGCACGTGTGTGTGTGTGCAGGCAGCCCTCGTGAACGCGTGGTTTATGTGGCACGGAGTCTAATGTCTTGGTCCACAGGGTCTGTGTTTAGACAGGATTCAGAATGGATGTGCAGCCGATCCCCAGTCAGCGTGGCTCGAAGACGGTCCCCCCAGGCCTCGTTCCGCTCGGCGCTCACCTCGTGAGCCGGAAAGAGAGCCGGATGAGGGACGCCTCGTTGTCGCTGCGAAGGAGCGTGAAGTGTCTTGTGCTGGCGTGATGGGTCCCCGTGGCGTGTAAGTAATGCGACCGCTAACACGGCCCCTCCAAAATATGCGTCTGTCCTCAAACGCACGTTGTAGATATCAGTTCCCCGGTGTCCAAGGCGCGTTCCTTGTACTTTCTTAGTTGTTCGATGTTCACAGTTTTCTCGTTTAACTTTCCAGGTATGTGAGGGATCCTGCTTATGACAGCCATGATGGGACGAGTCAGTGTTGTTATTTCGAATGGGCCTTCGTATCTTGCATCCAATGTAGGTCTTGCGCCGATTTCGAGAAGGACGAGATCTCCACACTAGAAATGCAGCGTCTGACGTCTTTCGTTGTAGCGTCTCGTTGTTTCCTCCTGGCTCTTCTCAAGAGAGTTCTTCATGTCGCGGCGTCCCTTCGCCATTTCGCACAGTTTTTGTGCGGCGTCTATTTCCTCCCCGATGGTTGCAATGTTCAATTCTCCGGGTACCTTCGGGTCGTAACCGTGCATGAGATAAAATGGACTTTGGTTGCTAAGGCGGTGCTTTGTGACGTTGATACCGAACGTCGCCTTTGGCAGTTCTTTTTTCCAGGATTCGGAGTTGCTGATGACCTTTCGTAGCACTTGTTTCAGGGTTCCCACCATTCGTTCAATCAGTCCGTTTGACTAGGGCCAGTACGGCGGAGAGTTTACGTGCCGAATTCCAAGTCTGTGGGGAACTTGAGCTGTTCGTTTGTTCACGAAGCCTCTCGCTTGATCCGGGATGATGATGCTGGGGACGCCGAATCGTGGAATCCAACGGTTAGTGAGAAAATCCAAGTAGTGTTTGAAAGTGGTGCTTGGCACTACTACCGCGTCCATGTACCTAGTGGCGTGATCGATGCATAGTAGGACATAACCTTCGTTTCCATCCAGAGGACCCATATGATCGAGAGAGATGACAACATTGGGCTCGCTCGGAATTTCTCTAGGGTTCAGGCACCCTTCGGCTCGTGTCGTTCGTGAGTTTACCGCCTGGCACGTGTGGCATTACTCGATGCAACGGCGGATGTCCTTCGCTATAGACGGCCACCAATACTTTCGTTGCAGCAAGGTTTTTGTTTTCTCGCTTCCAAGGTGTCCGTTGTCGTCATGAAACACCGCCATGACACTGCTTCGGAGTGCCGCGGGAACTACCACTCATCTGCATACACGTCCTCTTTCGATCGATTTTTTCAGCACAATGTCGTCTTCAACTTCATAGCTTGAGTTGCTCGTTCCAGCTTCGGCGCGGAACTTTTGGCATTCGGGGTCACACTCTTGAAGTTCGCGTATGCGACTATGCTTGCTCACGATTACGGCGAGGCAGGCGAGATCGTTGCGGGTCACTTCGTTGTCGCTGGGTTCAGCTTCCACCGTTTGTCTCGAGAGAGCATCAGCTGCAGCATTCTGTCGCCCTGGTCGGTGCTTGACGTCGAAGTCATACTCCGCGAGATCTAGAGTCCAAAGTGCGAACCGGCGGTTCGTCGCTCCCTTCTTCACTAGGTAGGACAGACTGATGTTGTCTGTGTAGACTGTGAATCGCGGGCCTCATCGCAGATAGATGGAAAACTTCTCCGTGATGGCCCAGTGCAGCGCCATACATTCGAGCATGTTCGAGTGCAGACCTCTGTGATGCTTATTCAGAGGTCGACTTGCGTATTCGATAACCCTTTCTCTTCCGTCTTGCGTTTGGGTCAGTATCGCTCCGAGCCCTGTCTGAGATGCGTCGACGTGCACTTGCCTTGGGCATTCTGAACGGAAGTTTGCCAGCAGCGGGGGATTCTTAAGTGCGATCTTGGTTTTGTCGACGATTTCCTCGTGCGCGCTCGTCCAGATGAATGGCGCATCCTTGGAGACAAGTTGACGCAGTGGGTATGTGAGTTTCGAAAACTCGGGGATGAACTTGCGATAGTGATTTGCGAATTGCAGAAACGAGTACAACTTCTTGGCGTTTCTCTCAGGCTCAAACTTGTCTACGGCTGCGACTCTCGCTTCGTCCAAGGTTCGCCCTTCTGCGGAGATTACGTAGCCAAGGAATGAGATGTCTCGCATAAACTGAAATTTCTTGATGTCCATCTTAAGGCCGTTGACGACGACTCTTAGTGCCTCGTCGAGCAGTGACAGTGCTTCTGGAACTGCAGCTGCTCCCTGGCCGACGTCGTCCACGTATGTGGATGTTCTTTTCAGGCCATCAAATGTGTCACGCATGAGTCTTTGCATGGTCTGGTTTGCCTTGCAAAACCCAAAGGCCATTCGTAGGTATTTGTATTTTCCGTCCGGCGTGACGAAGGCGGTCTTGTGGATATCATCAGGCTTTATTCGCACCGTGAGAGAGGCCGACTTCACGTCCAAGACGGTGAGGTGAAGTACCTTGAGCCGTCACTCATGATGTCATCGATGACATCTCCCATAATTGGAATCGGATACGGCGGATTGATGGTCTTTTCATTCAGTTTTCGGTAGTCATGGACCATCCGTCGAGGCGTGGTTGGGTGGTGTGGGTGATCTACCACAATGGTAGGAGCACAGTAGTGGCTCTGGCTAGGTCGGATGATCCCCTTAGCCAGGTAGTCGTTCACTTGTTCCCTCATAAAGTGGCGGTCCGCAGGGCAAGATCTATACGGTCTTGACGCTACAGGAATGTCGTCCCTGAGCTCAATGCTGTGCTCCGCGTGATCGCAGAGCCCAGGTGCATCTGTCTTCGTCGTAAATGCTTTGTGATGACGTTTCAAAATTGCGCGGAGCTCATCCTTTTCGTCAGCGTCTGCGTCATGGGTCATTTTGGATACAGCCTCTTCTACCAGATAAGCGAGATCTTCGTCTGGACCAGGGTCTTTTGAGTTCAACCTTACGGATACGATGTCGTTTGCTGGAGCTTCGTCAGGGGTCTTGCGATTGCTGAAGGCTGTTATTAACGTCTCTCCAACGCGGTTCGTATCGTGTGCGCCTTGCGCATGAGATTGTGACTCACTCACCGATCTCTTTACGGGGACCAGGGTGATGTCCTTCGAGGTGTGGAACGTAACGGCGACGTTCACGGCACGGCGCCAATCCGAACCCAGAATCAGGTCCATGGCACTTGGCAAGGGAGCGATCACGACCTCTTCGAGCCGCACAGTCGATGTTCCGACGGTCACTTCCATGGTTGCGACGCGCGAAGGTCTGATGCATCGGTCGAGCACTTCTATCTTCTCGGGAGACGTCCAAGGTCGGGAGCGGACGTCGGGGCCCAAGGAGCTCTCGTTGAGGACGGACACGTTCGAGCCGCTGTCTATGCAGACTCTCACCGGTCGGTTCCCGACGAAGCCGTTCACGATCGGTAAGGTGCCACCCGTTGATTGCAGGAAACAGTTCGCTTGCCTGTTTGTCGGCCCGGTATTGAGTGCTTCGTTAGTTCTGGCTCCTCTGCGTCGCTCCGCACGGATCGTGGCTTCCGTTTTTGGCCTTGTGCAATCTCTTGACAGGTGCCCAATATTGCCGCAGTTGAAGCAGGCTTTTGCTCGCAATAGCCCTCCTGGTTCTCGCTGTTCCCGCCGCCTTGACTGCTCACCTGGATCACCGCGTCCGTCGTCTGCCGTCCCTCTGGACCAGTCGCTGCTTCTCATCCGGTTCTGTTGCCCCAGTGCAAAATGTCGGAACTGCATCGTTTGTGCCGTTACTGCTTTACGCCGTCGGGTGTCGAGCAGCGCTGCGCGGTCGATCTGTTCGATGGCGCTGCTGCACGGCTGTGCAGAGAGGGCATTAGCCCAGGTGTTCTCGTTGATCCCACTGAAAATCAGCGAAATTCTTTCTTCATTCGCAAGAGGGTAGGGAGACTCGTCCAGAATAGCGTTTTTCGAGTACATATACTCCACGAGGGTTTCCGAACTGCGCAGTGTTCGAGCAGCCTGCAGGTGCAGCAACTCCTGCATTGCAAGCTTCCGGTCGAAACGCGCAGTGAAAGCTTGCCTCCAGCTGTCCCACGTCTCGTAAGCAATGCCGTAGGAACTGTGCCAGTCCCTCGCAGCTGCTTGCAGCCGGGTTGCCGCCGTCACGAGCGTCAATGATGGGGTCCTGTGTTCCAAAGCAGCAACGCGCTCCACTTGCGAGATCCACGTCAGCGCATTTCGTTGAGCACTACCGTCGTACTCTGGGATGGCGGACGCGGTATCGTTCGTAGACTGTATCAGCACGGGCGAAGTTGGCGCTGACATTCTCGTCAATGCCTCCGTCATCTGTAGCTGTGCGCGAGCCAACATAGCCACGACTTCATTCAAGCTTGGTGTGCCCTCGGGAGCTGTAGAGGCGTCGTTTTAGGTGTGCCGCGATCGGCGTCTGTCGGCCCTTTGGTTGCTGCCGCGGCAGGGGCGCGGACTCCCTCGTGACGTTGGGAGGCCGTTTCGTGCCCAGTTCGTGTAGGCAGCTCGTGTCGTTGTTGGCTTAGAAGCCGTCGTATTTCGTCAACCTCGGCCCGCAGCATATCGATCGCAGCTGGCGCCTTCTCCGTGGCCATCGCTGTCTGTTTCGTCTCGGCTGGTCCTTAAATCGGACGAGCCCGGCGGGGACTGGAGGCGAGTGTTGTCGTCCAGGAGACTAGTCACAAGATCATCATTCCGGCCGGTGCGCGGAAGCCCACGTTTTCTCATCTCGTCCGCCAGTCGCTGCTTTTTCAAGGCGTTGAGAACGTGGCGGTCAGTCGATTTCGCCGGATACCAGATGAATGTGGATTCAGAGCTCACCGACGGCGTTCTGGTGCGCTCCGTGATGTCCTCTTTTTCACCGTGCACGGGAGGTTGCTCTGCAAATCCTGTCGGCTGCGCCATGTCAGCGAAGAAGTGGCCGGATTCTTCTCGATCAAAAGCAACTGGTTTATTTGAGCTTACGGACACAAGGGTAAAACGAACTGGTTCATTAATGCGTAGTAGGTTCGAAGGATCTGCAGAGCTGGGAGGACAGTGCTGACGCGTCTCGTTTCGTCGGCGTCTCTCGTTCGTCTCCCTCGGGATATGCTCTCGCTCGAAGCTTGGAGCCTCGCTGCGCGCCTGTCGATGGCTCGCGCTCCGCCGTTGTTCTTCGCTTGCGTGATGCCGAGGCTTGGGAGATTTAGGAGTTCGGACTACGGATGCGTGCGCGGGCAACCCTCGTGAACGCGTGGTTTATGTCGCACGGAGTCGAATGTCTTGGGCCACAGGGTCTGTGTTTAGACAGGATTCAGAATGGAGGTGCAGCCGATCCCCAGTCAGCGTGGCTCGAAGGCGGTCCCCCCAAGCATTGTTCCGCTCGACGCTCACCTCGTGAGCCGGAAAGAGAGCCGAATGAGGGACGGCTCGTTGTCGCTGCGAAGGAGCGTTAAGTGTCTTGTGCTGGCGTGATGGATCCGCGTGGCGTGTGAGTAATGCGACCGCTAACATGTGTGAGTGCGCGCGTGTGTGTGTGTGTGTGTGTGTGTGTGTGTGTGTGTGTGTGTGTGTGTGTGTGTGTGTGTGTGTGAAAAAGCTGCTGAGTGCTTTGTGCACAAGATACGAAGGTGAAAAAAGACGAGATAAGAATGCTGCATGTGCGCACGAACGAAAATGAAAGGAAGAGCAAACGGGTGAAGCCGCTACGCGGCACATGGCAGAAAATGAAACATGACAGCATCAAACTACAGCATAAAACAAGATGCAATAAAAACGCCAAAAGAGGCGTTAGAAATTAAAGGAGCGATGCGAAATTAAAAACAACAAGGGTGATATGGACGAATAAAACGGTAAAATGCGAAAGCAAGTGTCTAATACCTTAAGCGCCAGGATGACCCAATTGAAGTGTGGTGCATGGCCTAAGAGAAGAATTGTACAGCTCAAGAGAAATTTATTGTTATTGCCCTACACATTATGCCTAGTGGAAGAAAAAGGGTCGTACCATATCAGTTGCGTGCAACTATAGCCTGGTCTTATGCTAGTCCAAACTGCTACTCTCTATATTTGCAGTTTTCGAAAGCTCGTTTCCGTAGCTGTCTGTCACCTTCAGCCGCTTCAGAAAATCAATATCTGTTCTGTGTATAAGATAGTGTATATCCTAATTTAATTATTGTGCGGTCTTATTTGGACTATGCGGGTATTACAAGCATATTTGTTCCTGACCATTGCAGAAGCAGTAAATTGTACAGAAATGGAGAAAGGTAATTAAAGTATTTTAAATCTGATATCGTAGATGTTAGTACTTTGGAGTATGTAGACTCCTTCAACCCTATAGCACAAAGGCTGAGGTCTGTGAAGCATAAAGTCATGTGATGAGATATCCAAACTGTATAAGTAATTAGATTGCAGGATAATTTTATTTATGACAGCAGTGTTCTGTGAATGTCAGTGACAATGCAATCAACATCATGCTGTATTGCGTGAACTGGTACTATACCTACCTGACTATACTAATACGTGAAGTAACAATTTTGTATTGCGCAGGCCGATAAAAGATATCAAAAATACGATATGCTCTCAACTCTATACTCCTAAATTTTTTCCCATGCTGCTGATGTATATATTTCATTGCAATAGCAACAGTTCGTTTGGTGTGAACAGTCACATGCAAGCCTTTGCATGTATGTCGACACTGGCGCAATAGTAGGCAGAGTGGCTAAATTTTGTTCTTGGGCATACACATTTGATATAGTCGTGCACCTCCATGGCTTTATACTGTTTAACCCACAACATAAGGTATTGCATTTGCTTTGCTGAACAAATGTCAGTGAAAGGCTCAGCAATAACCACTGATGTGTTTACTTAAGATAATGAAATATAATAGCATTGCTTTACTTTGCTATACTTTTTGAGTAACTATATATAGCAGTTCCTATCTAAGTGGCTAATTTATGGGTACAATTGAATTAAATTGTCAATTTGTACTGCAGATGGAAGCATCTTTTCCAGTTAGTTCTGATTAGTTGGTGTGGTGGTGGTAAAAAAATTTGAGACACAAGGGGCAAAAAATTCCATAGACAGACGGGCAAGTCCAAGACTCCATGGCTGAAAGCCACTGAGTATCTGAATTGCTAGGTTAAAGATTGAGAAGAAATGTACGTGTGTTAGAAGGAACCGTTGCATCACATAATTTTTGAAACAGTCAGGGACTGCAGATCCAATTGAACTTATGGTTTTCATGCAGCATTTAAGCCACCACGTCAATGATCGAGGCACCAACTACAACTACATGTGAGAAATGGCACTGATCTGGTCCATCCTTCAGAAGCATGCATTCTTGGACACATTTTTATGATACACAAATACGTAGTACTAATGCATAATCCAAAATGTGGACTGTGGCTAAAATGGTTTCACAAAAAGACCACAGGGGGATCTGAACTGTTTGCAGCTATACAAGCAATCTGGACAAATACATGTGTATCATGTGAGAAACTTTGGAGAGGAACTTAACTGTTAACTTGTCTGCTATATGGTAATACTCGCCACCTATTAATTCGTTAATTTGGTGGTGTTTGTTTGCAGAAGGTGACACATATGTATGCAACCTTGAGCATTGTACCTCTGCTGAATGCCATCTGAAATGTGTTCTTGACATTTTACACGCTGGTGAGAATAAAGCGCTGGCCAAAAGGCTGTGATATATACCTCTTTAATATTCCCACTTTAATAGAAACAAAAATCTTCATGCGCATGTTGCACAGAAGGAAGATACATTTGACCCCTTTGGTGTGCTATATATCTGCCTGAAACGCTAAAGATGAGTGGTACAATGAGCTAATTGCAATATCAGTTTCATTACTGTCTTAATGTTTTGCCCGTTCAATACACATATGGACGACTGAATAAGTACCTGAACATGCTTTACACAATGACCTTCTTCATTAGAGGTGAGAAAAAAGCAGCTAGAGATGGCTGACTGCATGTGCATTAATGGTGCACTTTATTGATTACCAGAGAGCAACAGCACACATAATTGTGGTCGTTATGATTAAAAGTGGAGACAAAAAAAAAAGCTTCCTTGTATGTTACACAGCAGAATTTGGCACAGAATGCGCGCGCATGCCTTGGTCTCACAGAACATGCGATTTAAGTGGATAATGGTGTGGATTTTGGCAACACTCGCCCAAAATGAGTTTTAATACGACAACAGTACGAAGTGTTCTGTGGTGGCACATGTATCGAATGTCAATGATTGAGCGAAGCGAACCTCGTGCCTCTCTATCGGGCGCGTGAGCAATGTATTCACGGCATACGTCACAATTGTATAAGCACCATATTTTATCACCAGCCTGGCTGTTTTTTTCTGCGCTATCGCCGTTCAATGCGCCCACCTTACATTTTCTTACAGAGGGCGACAGTTTCCGCGTAACAGTCCAGGGGCGAAAGAAACCGACCACGTACGTTTCCGTAGTAAATTCTCCTGACGCATTACCTAGCAAAAGATAAAGGATGATTTATGCGCATATTTGATGCAAAATTTGCTCTTGTGCTTGAATATGTAAAGGCCTAAAACATTTCTATTCACAGTACGCAACATGCCAGAAGAGTTATTAGAATTATATGTCCAAGCGCGCATTATATTCTGCCTGAACTGTATGCAAGTCGTGGAAGTCGTCGATATTTGCACTTTCGCTCAACTGTATATAGGTTGTGGTAATCAGCGGGCGCTAGATGATGCACTGCAAGCTGTTACAACAAAATTGTGAATGATAACAGCTATTCTATAATCCGCTAGCAAATTTAAAATGTTTCAACGAGTGAAAGGTGAGAGATGAATATGCATATGTATATATATATTGTTGCGCACAGCGATGAACGGGACGACATCGGTTTTAAGAAGCCGTCTCGTCCTTTTCCTTTCCAATTTCTTGGTGTCTCATCACAGGTCGATCGTGTAAATTGCCGTGTGCGCTGGTACAGTGCGAGCTGCTTCAATGCGTGAACTATAGTGTTTTTAAGAGAGTTCTTTTTTAAGGAGAAAGCTTTTAATGGGTCATCATTGTCCGTCCTTCTACGAAATCTGTCCCACTATAGCAGTCAATAAATAAATGACAACTCGCTAAAAAAAACTTTTTTGCACGGCGGAATTTGAACCACCATCCTTTAAGTTCTGTAGCCGAGCATACTACCCACTACACTACTTCCTTCCAACGCGGAAGTGGTTCTGCTTCTCAAACATATATTTTCTTGATTTTTCTGTGCCTACACTAATATATGACGCCGGAGAGTGCGGAAAGGCGCCGAATCAGAAGGATATGCCTCCCAAACACCCTCCAATGTCTCCAGAATAATATTCAAAATAACTGTGTACTTAACATCTTAACCACACATCAGTGACACAAGCAGCAACACCGCGCTCAAGGCATTCGCCTAACGCACTTAGGTCAACAAAGTGTGCGCCCTCCTGAATTTTTTGCACAACTTGCTAACGCCGGCTGTTTACACTGCAGTCGTGATTTTTTCCACCAAATTCTCGAAATTCATATGGAAAACGCGACGGCTGAGGCCATATAGCTTGCGGCGATGCTAATCAGAATAAGCTGAAAATTGCTTATAAACCCTTCGCTTGGAAACGATCGAGTGAACTAGACCATCTTCATCACACATTCTCTTAAGAGACATTCGTCATTGAAGATACGTGTTCCTGCCAAGCAGTTTATTCATTCCACTTAAAATGAGTGCGCTGCAGGCTGTCCCTTATTGCGCGTGTGCTGTGCACTGAGTCTCACGGAGAAAGAATGAATTTTCTTGATTACCAATAAGCGCGCACACACGCGTATGTATAATCGACCCATTTCCTATGGTTCGCGTCAGCCCGCATTGTTTACATATCGGGATTTGTGAGAGATATTTAAAGAACTAACGCGCATATATATTATAGTTCGATCTTTCGATCGATTTGCCTAAGATTTTTGTGTAAATACAACTGCCCCAAGCAAATCCTCATGGATTATCACCCACAAATTTCGTGGGGGATAATAAATGCACTGGAATGGTGGAGAATTAGTGGCAAACAATGACCGATATTGTTCTGTCTATTGAAGTGGCGTTGCCAATCCTGGAGAAATACTACACAACGAGGGGCCATTAATGGAAATGTAACTGAGTGGCACTGCCTATATAGGGAAAATAGTGACCATCCGGGGCCATTATTGGGAATGTAACTGAGTGGTAATGACAATATGGGGGAAATAATGGCCAACTGGGGCCATTATTGGGAATGTAACTGAGTGGCAAAGCCATTATGGGGAAAATAATGGCCAACTGGGGCCATTATTGGGAATGTAACTGAATGGCAAAGCAATTATGGGGGACATAGTGGCCAACTGGGGCCATTATTGGAAATGTAAGTGAGTGGCAATGCCCATATCGAGAAAATACTGCCCAGCTTGTGCCATTGCTGGCGATGTAACTAAGCGGAACTGCCAATATCGGGGACACATAGAACATGTGGGGCCATCATTGGAAGTGTCGGAAAGAGGCATTGCCTATATTGGGGTAATAGTGGTGATGGTGGTCCTATGTAGGACCACCATTTGCCATCACAATCCCAATATTGGGCCAATGGCTTGTGCTGCCTGGGACACTTCCAACAATGCACTCCAAGTTCGTCTTCGCACTGCTGAAAACATTATCAGAGTGCTCCATTATCCTCCAAATAAGGCACTGCCTGGTTTGCCCTAACTATGCCCTGCCACAGCCCCAGGGAATTTTGTAAACCGCACCAACTTTCCATGAGACAAAAGATGACCGGTGCTTGTCGCTGCAGGCTGGCTTTCGCACAGCAGGGCTGTTGACTCAGTGGAAATGCTCGGAAAGCTTGTCAGGAGACGAAAATAGAACTCCGATATCTGCTCGCTGTCTCAGCCTCTTTAGCCGGTGAGAAGTAGTGTGCGAGTAAGGTGCCACTGCTACCTGGCTTACTTTGTCTGGAGCAGCACCATTCCCACTTGCTCCCTTCAGCTTCTTCAAGAGGGAACCTGCTCCTGAAATGAGCAGTTGCTCAGGGTAAACTGCTTGTGCCAGCCGATAACTCTGCTCATTAAAGCTATGGCCCATGCAGTGGACACATGAATTCATCAAAGCACTAGTGAAACACAGGTTTGTAATGCCGCGCTTAGCGATCTTAGAATGAGCCGAACTGTAAGGTAAAAGGGAATTTCCCCCTCTTGGCTCATACCTCCAAAACAAGTGGTTTTCTGTCACAGATAGCCTTAAATAGAGAGCGTTATGACCTACTATCAGGTATTATGAACGCCACTATGAATGGCAAATAATGAATGAGAGTTTACCAATATCTCTCAAGAGGAAAGTGTACAACCGCTGTATCTTACCGGCACTCACCTACGGGGAAGAAACGTGAAGCCTAACGAAAAGGGTTCAGCTTAAGTTAAAGACAAGGCTGCAAGACATGGAAAGAAAAATGATAGGTCTAACGTTAAGAGACCGAAAGTGGGCAGAGTGGGTCAGGTAACAAACAAGTGTTAATGATATCTTTGCCGATATCAAGAGGAAGAAATGGGCTTGGGCAGGGAAGGTAGTGCGCAAGGCAAGATAACCGCTGGTCCTTAAGGGTAACAGAGTGGATTCCAAGAGAAGGCAAGCATAGCACAGGGCGGCAGAAGGTTAGTTGGCGAGATGAGATTAAGAAGTTTGCAGGCATAGGGTGGGCGCAGCTAGCAAAGGACAGGGTTAATTGGAGACACATGGGAGAGGCCTTTGTCCAGCAGGGGTTGTAGTCAGGCTGGTGATGATGATGATGATGATGATCAGGTGTTTCATGTGTCCACACAAGAGGGGAGAGGAAATGCTCAAAGGATGAAAGAACATCAGAAACTGTACATAGAAAGGAACATTCATTGACAGCCAAGAGGACTAAGTAATCATCGACGAATCTGAAAACGTTTGTAACAACGGACGATGAAAGTCGTTAGGCAAGCAGTCGGTCATAATGGTCAAGGTAGATGTCACTCAAGACTGGAGCAATACAGTAGCCGATGCACAGGCCGCTTTTCTGAATAAAATGACTCTCGCTTCGCGAAAAATAATTGGAATTAAGGCATACAGTCAACAGTTCTAAGAGGCCGCCCACCGATATGCCACAGAAATTTTGGAACGCGACGGAGTGAAACTCCTCAGTGCAGCTTTCAACATACAAAAAAAGCTTGTCATGTGGCAAAGAGTAACACAGGTCTTTTATGTCAACCGCAAAAAGCTTGGGCCACCATTGTTAGATTCTGTAAAGTTAGAAACTTAGCCATGGCGAACTTTCTGGGTGTTAAAGCTGCAGGTACAAAGCTTAACGGTAGAAACGTGCTTGTCGCTGACACTCGAACCAAAGGATCTTAATGATTCTTGTGCCATAGTGAAGCGACGGGTGAAAACTACCCAGGATGGTTTGTATCCATACAAGGAACAACTTGACCCGGATGCATTAAGCCAAAGAACTAATAAAAGAGCGCGAGCAACTAGAAATGTGGCATGCAAACGAGGCTGATAGGTCTAGTTGTTAATTCATGACAGCAAAGGAACACAGCACAACTTTGAGACAGGTGCGAAGAAAAAGATGGACACGACAGCTATGACTTCGACAAGTTTTTTATTCCAGCAACAGCGGTATATAGTGAATAGGAAGTGTGGGTCGAGAAATCTGCAGAACAGCTGCTTAGTTTGCTTTGTGCACATGATAACAAAGGCGAAAAAAGACGAGCTAACAAAGCTGCACCGACGCACAAACGAAAATGCAAGCAAATGCTAATAGGTAAAGTCGCTAGGCGGGTGAAGGCGCTACGCGGCTGAATTAAGATTCTTTCCCGGAACAAACTGCAATAAAAAGTCGTACGTGATCAGTTTTGAAAATAATCTTTGCAGGCCAGGAGACATGTCACAAATTTTTCAGCTGTAGGCAGCAGATGTTTATTATCAGCCTCGATAAAAATTTTTGGTTTATACATGAACTCCTAAAATTTATCCCGACCAAAGGAAATTCTGAGCGGATCATTTTAAATTTGAGCATACCGTTGTTCAGCTAGTTTTAGCACACGGGATGCATATGCCACCGCAGCCACAGGCTGTTGTGACACTGCGAATGTGCTGAATCCAAGCGGTCTTTTGATGCATCGCACGTTATATTAGATTTCCACCGGGGATCAACAATTACTAGCACTGGTGTCATGCTTAGAATCTGCGAGATATTTTTTCACTGTCGCAGGTGGTTTTCATCCCATTCGAACTCCGAGCGTGATTTGATAAGCGCTCTCAGTGATTCGGTTCTCAGAGAGGCGCGGCGCCTATTTGCCAAAATAGTTGAGCACACCCACCATGCGTCGAACTTCAAGTTTGCTTTCGGGCTCATGCATTTCGAGGAAACTCTTGAAGTGCTTGGGGTTGAGTGCGATGCCTTTGTTTGGTGATATTGTTACGTGGCGGCCAGCCGAAGAACTAGGCAAGTTGAACGACGGAGAAGAGGTTATTTTAATGGCCGATGGCCTAGCGCGAGCGCTCAGTCCGGCCCTACTGCCAGCTTCTTCGTCTCATTCGTCTCAATATTACCTAGAAACTGCACTTCAGTAATACCAAACTTGCATTTTTCTGCGTTGAATGTCAAACCTGCTTTTCAAGTCGCTTTCATCGCTATTACTAGTTTTTCATCAAGTTCCATTTTTATTTCGCCACACATCAAAATATAGTCGATGTATTCGTGTACATTTGAAAGGCCCTAGACGACTTCAGTCATTTGCTTTTGAAAAACTATTGGCGCAGATGAAGTACCGAATTGCATCCGAAGATAATAGGGCTCACTAAGTTGGTAAAAAAAGTACAAATTTTGAATGTTTTCTCTCAAAGGGGTATTGCATCCAAACAGCTGAAGTAGGCAGCCCCGGCCAGTTTGCCTTCCATGTCTTCGGGCTTTGCGAGCTGGTGGTGCTACCGTTTAACGTGCTCGTTTTTTTCCTTGGGTCTATGCAATACAAATACAAGATGGGCTCGCCATCTTTCTTCTCAACCTAGACCACGGGGCTTACCGAGTCTGCGGTACAGTCCTCTTTTACGACGATGCTCGGACGTTCCATTCTTCACTGCCCCTCCCAAATAGGCTCCCGCAGGGACAAAGGAACCCGTCGTGCTGATTAGACGACGGGCGTCGCATCTGGTTGCATGACCATGCTGTAGGTTTGCTTCAAACAGCCTAGTCCATGGATTAAATGTTTTGAATGTTTATTTGCTTCATACTGCAAAGCGTTTACAATTCCCACCGTGCTCTGGACGAGTCCAAGGGCTTCGCTTGCATCCAGTCCTAGTATGGCTGCGCGGCCATTTTTTGCAACAAAAAATTTGAAGGTGGTGGAAGCGTTGCCAACGGTTATCTCCTCTGTCGTTCCTAATTGAGTTGTGACACCTCCGTTCTACATACACTCACAGTATCGCTCTAGTAGGAGTCAACTCTTCTGCCTCCCGCGTCTTGTGGTTAGACCGAGAACGGAAGTAGGCTTCGCTGCGACTCAGTAGCTGCTTTGAAGAAAATGTTTCTGCCAGCAACGTGAACTTCCGCTATCCGGTTCTTGATGATTCCGGTTGCAGCTCCACCTTCCAGAATGTCAAAGTATAGTTGTCACTGCTAATTTTGCTCACTTTACATAATTTGGTCATTCACTGACAGCAAACCGCGAAGTGCTGAAGCTTACAGTATTTGTTGCACCTTTCCCATAGGCTGGGCACTGCCTACGACTGTGCCGTCATTGCACTTCTCGCGACTGTACTGCTTACTGCCTTCTTCGCCACTTTGCTTCTATAGCTTGAGGTCCGTGTCTCGAAACAGCATCGACGTGGTCGTCCACTGCCTTCCAGACCTCCTTGCTTTGTGGTCAAAGTCATGCTATCTTGCACAACTGTCAAGCATTCCACACAGTAAAATGCTTTTTTGCAGAGTTTCATCGCGTAGCTTTGAGTAATTTGCGCCAAAGACGATCTGATCTCTGATCAAAACATCATGCTGGTCTCCGAAATTGCACGGCACTGCCTTTTCTTCGAACATTTCGATTGGCTCTCCCTCTACCTGCTTCCTAGAGCAAACCACGTAGCCTCCATAAACTTCATTGCTCACTCGGCGCAGTAGAACTCGTTCCTTTCTGTAGCCTCAAACTTGAACGTGTTGAAAACATCCAGCACTCGGGGTACTCTCAGCAGAAGGTTCGGTTCTTGCAGCTTTAATGCGAGCTCGCTCCTTCATTGTGGTCGCCTGAAGGAACAGGTAAAACTTCTGCCTGAACCGTTTCCAGCTTTCTCGAAATCTTACCAGTCATCTGCAATCGGGGCGGCGCTTTCAAAAGTTACATCGGTGTCGTTGCACCACTCAAACTACCTCTTTGAAACGAAGTGGCCACATTTCCGGCATCGCGTATCGTGCCGTAAGGCTACCAAGACACCGAGGCAACTACATAGCGGCCGGAGCAAGGAGATCTTGCAGGGTTTATTTGTACGCTTTTTTTGTACATGAATGGGGGGGGGGGGGGGACGGGAGGGTAAAAGGGAGCTATATGAGCGCCAAGTGGACGACTTGAGCTAGCATTCTGATAACATATTAGGACGATTCATGCTCTGCGATTGTAAGTTATACAGCGTATGGCCGATACATTATTCCTTTGTATCGATATATATCGATGTAAAGATATTTGTGCGTACAATATAAGTCACGATATAATTAAAACGCAGCCTTTTGAGGCTTCTTCAAAACAATATACTGCAGGGCGTTGCATTGTCCTCTTCAAAGAGTTTTTATATTGCCCAAATAGCAAAAGAGGTGGAGGGCAGCATATCGTCGCAAAGTTTCCCTCTGGACGCAGTGCTGAAGGCTCATCGTATTGGATAATTGGACACCTGAAGAATAAAGAATATTTACAGGTGCAACGGAGAATGCGGCGCTAGACCCTCCCAGCTTCGACAGAAGCGGTTGTAGAAATGGTATCAACCAACATTTCCCGTGCTATTAAAAAGTGTCGACACAAGTCAATAAGCGTCCCCATCCTGAACGACTAATCTAATCCCTTTGGTCGGCATAGGGTGTTTTTCTTGATGTGATTGTAAATAATACTTTGTATCTCTTCAACAACTGCCCTAGCAGGTGCGCAGATCTTAAAAGAGATTAACTCATTTATCGACCTGCTAACATGGTGGCCACTGGACACAAGCCTTCGAGGAATACAAAACCTTTGTCTCAGGTAAATGTGCTATGATTGCGCAATGCACCTGTAGCACATTAACCCTTGGACAGCTGCAAGAGACATCACTAGTGATTGCGTGAACTGGCATTTTTATCAACTTAAGTCTATGTGCTATCTATAATCCCGAATAGACCAAAAGAAATTGAAACTCTTTTAGACTTGAGTCTAAAGGCTAAATATTGCCTATAGATAAAAGGAAATTGAAATTATTACAGACTGCTTTCCAAATGTAGGCTACAGATTGACAATAGACAAAAGCAAAATGAGATCTTTATTAGATTTTATGTAAAGAGCATCTCTAAATGTGTATAGGTAAAGTAATGTGAAATTTTGATCAATTTCATTCTATAGATTGTATATAACAAAAAAGGTAAGGCGTTTTTAGACTATACTTCACAAAGAGTCTATCGATTGCCGATAGACAAAAGGAAAGATCTAAAGGATGCCAATGGAGTCTATAAGTCTTTAGACCATTTTATAAGGGCCAGCAAGCGGACTGTGCTCCAGTCCCTTGTGCATGAATCCGCTATATCACCTTTTCCCCTGCATGCATGCGCTCTACTGTGTTCTATCTCAGCACGGCAAAAGCTGTGGTGTTTATCTGGAGTAAACAGTACGGGTCATATGTTCACGTTTCCAGAAGTGAAGGCAAATTCATACGAATTATTGCCTCATTATCCGAATCAGGGGTTTATTGCACAGACGCCGATAGACTGAGATAAGTGCCGTACAATACGACGGCGCAAGAAATAAAATAAAGGCTGCATCTTTAAAAGCTCATGCACTTTTACTTGAAGATGACAGGTAGTTTTGGTGCGTTAGGGTATGCCAGACGATTTTATTGCCTCGAGCTGTTTCGAAAATGAAACAGTTGCTTACGCAATTTGGGTAAATATAATTGATCTACTTAGACTACGGTGTCGAGTGAGGACTACAGCAACCGATTTTTGCGCGCAAGTTTCCCTACCGACAAGGCAAGAACATGCTCTTGCAAGCAGCCCGGCTGCAGCTGTCACATGCAGCCGCTTTGTCAGTGGCGGCTCAGCAGTCTCCCATGAATGTTTGGTCTACAGGAGTGCGTCATTAAGAAGAAGCGCAGTCATGCCCTGAATTGAACTCCTCAGCTATGCTTCATATAATCGATGGACTTCGCATATAACAACCAGGAGGCTTGGTTTGCAAAGTTTAATTTATTGCCGTCGTGACGTGAATGGTGAGGGAACCAGTATAAGGTGGGGAAGCAAATGACCAATAACAGGCACGAATAATTTGGGCGGGGAGGCACTTGTAGCCAAATTACCACTGCCGCCAATTGCATCGCCATTGCCCTGCCAATGGACGAAAGCCAATGAACCACTGCACTGGCAATGAACACTGTTTTGGTCGCGGTTTATTTCCCCCGATACCGAGTTCGGAAAATACTGAGTACACCAAAAGGCGCCATCTTAGATTTGAGAAACCGAAACTATGACACCATTTCGCCCCCTAATGTCACAATCACGTCGTTCCTCTTCTATCCGCCATACTGGACCGTGACATCATCATTTGAAATCGAATGCGGCTGCCATCTTCATTTCACATTCCGAAACCAGGCCGCTAACTTTGAACCTAACGTCATAATCGCGTGGTTTCGCTTCTGTCCACCACATTGGTTTTTACGTCATCATTGGGGCCAAATTTGGGCGCCATCTTGGATTATCACGTCATAGTCACGTGGCGACTTAAGCTGGCTGCCATCTTGAATTAATAATGACGTCATCAATTATTTACCAATATTTGCCGACATCTTGGATTTATAAGTGGCGTCACCAATCCATCACAAATTCCATATAATATTGACGTCACCAATCAATCGCCAATGGGTCGATATATCGATATTCTATGGGGGGAGCCATCTTGAATTCTTTCGACTTGAAAAATTTGACACCTAAAGGAGGGGGTAGCTGGTCCCAAGAAATGTATAAACGTGATGAGTAAGAGCTAACGGTCTTGAAAGCGTCGTTGTCGGTGCGCCAGGATGAATTGGCAGCAAGGCACGTTTAAAAAAAAATCTGTCTTTATTACCCTTCTTGAGAACGCCTTTTAAAACGTGCTTGAAAGAATTGAAGAAAATCAGAAATGCACTGAACAATAAACTTAGGCGGGAAAAGATCGCATATTATGAGCAACTGCTGGCTGATATTACACGGTAGCGGCCGGAGTTAGCATGCAAAACTATGAACAATGTTCTTGGTCAAGGAAAAAAACGCTCTATGCCCGATAACATATTGATTAATGTTAATGAATTCCAGAACAAAACACTAGCAAAATACTTCGACTGTAATTTTCGGAAGGTTGCTGTTGCATACAGTCCTCGTTGCACAACTAGACAGTATAGTAACATTTCAGAAACTATATTGCTGCAGCCAACTGATGAATCTAAGGCACATGCTACTTTCATGTGTCTGCGAAACAATAAGGCATTAGAGATTAAAAGGTACATTTAATACTTGTCAAATATGTTTCGCTGATAATAAGTTTTGCTTTTGTTCATATCTATAATTTGATTGTAGGGCGGGGAACATTTCGTGAAAGAATTAAAACAGTCAGTGTGCCAGCAATTTTTAAAGGTGGTACTGAAACTTGACGACGCGCTATCACTGAATGTGTGTGCTCCTTGCCTTCTTGACGGGAATTTAAACAATTATTTCTATTCGCATGACTTAATTCTTCGACAAGAGAAACATTATCACAGCTGCTCAGTATAGGTTTAGGAAAGACGGATCAACGGGAGCAGCTCTGAGCGTTAAAAGAAAGTATATTGCCGAGCATTCAATAGGACATGCTCACAGTTGCCATTTTGGTTGAGTTCAGTAAAGATGTTGATTGCCTCCATAATAACGTTCTCGTTAGTAGGATGCAGTTCAATGGCATCCGCGGAAAGTTTTTAGACCTTCTTACCTCAGCCACCGGACTCAGCGTGTATCGATAAACGGTTAAGCGTCTTCCCTCTTACCAGTTACACATGGTGTCCCACAAGGTTGTATATTAGGGCTGTTATTATTTAATGCATAAATAAATGATATTTTGAAAAAAGACCATACGTTTAAATTTATTATGTCTGATGACAAGGGCACTATACTTATTTCTGGTGCCAATTTCGACAGGTTAATATTAAAAAGCAATGAAGTCCTGGAAAAGCTATCCATGCGATCAAAAGTAACTGCCATTAGGATCAATCCCATAAAAAAAATATTCCTCGACTGAAATACACGTCTTGAAATAAAAAAGACCCTATTAATTTTGACTGCCATAATATAGACATTGTCAATGGCCATAAAATCCTTGGTGTACATTTTTCTTCTAACTTATGCTGGGATGGACACATCAACTACCTTAGGACAAAACTTTAAAGAGTGGAAGGTATGGTATTGTGTTGTCTTAGGCTGCTTCCAGTGAAAGCCAAACTTAATGTGTTTCATGCTTTATTCAAATTACATTTAAACTATGTTCGCTAATATGATGCAAAACTACAGAGACGAATTTAAGGAGACTTCTTGTATATAAAAAAAATATTCGCTATATTGTAAATAACGAACCTCTGTCCACCAAGAAGTATGCGTTCTATTCTCTTAGTATCATTAGGGTAGAAAGCATATACAAATATCGATTTTTTCAATCAGTATGCTTCTCATAGATAGATGTTCAAAGCTTTCTGTGATCGTTGACATCATTAACAGCAAGTACTAGTAACTTAAGCAAAAGAAGTTCTGATATCTGTGAAATCCTACATTCTCGCACATATTACAAATATAAGTCGTTAGCTCATAATCTGCCACCAACGCTAAATATCTTTAAAAAACAGGCAGTCTTAGTCCGAAGCAACAACGCCTGATTTTACGTTTTAGTTTCTTACTTTGTTTTTCCTTTATTGCGATACAAGCGTTTAAAATTTGGAATTTGGTTACTGCGTCTGGTGATCTGTAGCGTTCATATCATGTCCAGGTTGATGTCTGACCACGTTGTGAAGATGTCTAACATGAAGGTTGAAGAAATCAAAAATATAGGGACATGCAGGAATAGCATGGACATTACGGTGTAGCAGGAGCGGTCATTCACTCATTTTTTTTCTCAAATATTCCCTCTCTAACTCGCACTGAAATCGGGAACATCTGGACAGGCGGAGTGATTTCGTTGAACTTCAGCCACTTTTTCGATTTGTTACCTTTTCATGACGTGAGCACCTTTTCGATTGCGATGTTCTGCGCGCCCTTTGATTCGCGCATCTTTGTAAAAAGAAAAAATGCCGAAAATGAAACAGCAGGGAAAGGGTGAGCAAAATCAAGATCTTAGACTGGTTCCTCTAGCACCAGCTACTGATTTCTGGCTTCTTTGTTTCATCTAAACCCAGGGACTTCACGATGGAAAAAAACCACCCTGTCTGTTTTGTGGCGTTCATGAATAAATGAAAAGCAGTCGGTGCTCTATCGTCACAGCCACAAGAAACGCGAACAGCACTCTTGCACGCACGAAACGTTGCCAGCGAGAACGGTCAAAGTTAGTGTAGCACCGGTGTTCAGCGAAGTTTCCGCCCCCTTGTCAACGAGCTCAAGATATATATGTGCAGCCGAAGGAAGCGTTGCCCCATTTGGGGGTGGCGTATGCAGACGGGCCCATGCTGGATTCCACCGAAAACGGCTGCGTGTTTTCAAAGTTGTTTTAGATTTTGCAGAGAATGTTGCTTGCAGCTAGACTATAAGAGTACTCCGAAATTCCTGTGAAATAACCCGCCGTAATGTATTGTGGTCCAAAATAATAACTAGAAACTGTGTGATTGTAAAGAGAAACTGCAATTATTCCACTAATGAACATCTCCAATCCTAAGGCATTCCTCAAGAAAGCTGACGTAAATTTCAGAAAGGCCTGTCCAGGCAGGTTGAATTTCTAGAGGCCATTTTTGCGAAGCGATTCACACAAGAGGCCTGGATATTTAGCAAAGCGTACTGTAACTCTAACAAGATTAATGAGAGGAGTTCAAAGTTGCAGATACTTTGCTGAGTGCACCTGAAGAACAAAAGCGTTGTTCACACAAGGAATGCTCTTCAGACTCAGCAAGGACAATATTTCGAATGGAATCAGGCAACTCTATCTCCCGGCTCTCTTTTTCAAGGTTCTGATAAGTGAACCTAGGAAACAGCTTTATTTTTTGATGACAGCGCTATGTTAATTCGTTTATCTCCACGTGTCATTTGTAATTCTTGGTTTTACAAAGCGTTCGTTTTCAGTCGGTATGTCCGCGTTGTCTTGTCTCAGTTTGTTGCAAATACGCTGCAAGTTTCCTAGGATACATACTAATGGGGCGATTTCTCTGTTGTTGACCGAAGTGGTGCACGTTTAATATGTCCAGAGCATTCAGGACTCTTCCAGACAATACTTACGTGTTATCTGCCAAGTTGTGCGCCAGTGTTAAATTAATACACGTCATATGGACCCAGCCATTTGAGATGCGAGGACAGCAAAGTGTGGTTATGCTGTGCAATGTAGCCCCCCCCCCCCCCTATCCCGACTTACATCCCCTATCCTATGCGCTTTCATTTTTGGGGGGTAGCGAGAAAAACAAGCTCCGTTTGCTACTGTTCGTTCGGCCCGTTCTCTGCCATCCTTTTTTTTAATTGACAAACATATAAGGAGTTGATAAGTCGTTGGTACCTCAAGCCAGGCCGGTTCATCATTTTCGCAATATGGAGGTAAATAGACTGCAGCTGGCGACACAAAGATTAGCAAAACACAACTACAATGCGATAATTGACAATACATAAGATAAAATGCACACGCCACAGGTGCAGACAAAAAATATAAAAAACACTATAAGCAATGATGTGACCAACAACTTAAAATAAGACATAGACTGTAAGAAATGGTGCGTCATAATTATAGTAAGCGGCATAGAATCCAAAAATTCAGTTCATGACAAAAAGCAACATGCAGCAACTATAAAAATAAGTGCATAATATATCAAACATACTACAGTGAAAAATAATATTGATTGCCAAGGAACCCTGCAAAGTAACGTGCAAGCGAAAACTGAAGAGTAGCAGCCGAGACAAACATGTACCCGATGTGCTCAATCAATGTAACTAGCGACTTTCGAGGATACTGCTGCCCTCGACAAATCCTTTAAGCGTTATGGTTGGCTGTTTCTGAAGCGAACGCGATGGCCATGGACCTAAGGTGTGTTGGAGATTAAAATGCTTTAATCATGGGTGGTCAAGTACCTCTTAAACGTGTCATAAAATTATTACGTTCTGGGCATGCAAACAGAAGATGAGATTTCGAAACATGTCGAGAAAAATAAACATAAACCAATATTTACAAGAAACCAGCCAGTTCAACAGAAAGCGATGTGGTCATAGAGAATTATATACTAATTGGAACAATTGTATTTCATATTCGCATATTCCGCATTTTCCACACGGCCGCTCTGCGCATGCACCCCTCTTTTCTTCCACCTCCGCTCATTGAAAAAAAGAAACTACCAGCTCCTTATGCGCATGCGCAGTTAAGGTTAGCGACAAGCGCATGCGCGAGATGGCGCCAGCTGTCAAGCGTACACTGCCTACTTCGCAGGCGCAGTTGGCGCCTCGTGTGATCACACCGCGCCTGCATCTCCCACGCGCGTTTGTTTTCAACCGGTAGAAGGTGAATTTTCGCCGCTCCCCAGAGGGCACCACATCTTGTGAAAAAGCTTGGTTGCACTCTTGAGAACTGCAGCTCCGAAGCCCAGCATTTTCATACTGGTCAGCCGGTGGTTCGTAAGGTTTACATGCACAATCAGAATCGCAGGCCTGTGACGACACAATCATGGCGTGAAAAAAAAGCAATTCTTGAAACAAAACTTGCTCCAATACCCCTCCCCCCTTCTTTAAAGTGGTATGCAGGCGGCCGAAGAAATGCAGAGCGTACTTGCTCATCAAATCGTCAGCTTTCAATTACTGCCAGATTAGCAGTCGCATCGTTTCTAGAAACTTGCTATAATTACGTACGCAGCCAAAAACAAGAAGGAGTGCAAGAATTCATATTGTTACGGGGATGTTACGAAGGTAAGTCTATATGGCGGCTGCTCTGAGAAGGCCAGCACTCAGCTCAGAACCGAGCGCCCAGCTACCAACTGTCAACGTCGTCGTCGTTCCGCGCACCGCCACTTCTTCGTTCATGATTCGTCCACTTGTAACACTATCCCCCTCGGCTGAAGGCAACGTCCCGGTGCGTGTTAGGCGTGCGATGTCGATGGTGGGTGATAGGGCTCGAGGCGAGCTACATGAACGACTTCGGACTTCAGTGGAGCGGACGTCGACTTTGGGTGCAGCGGCGTGATTTCATACGTTACGTCGGTCACTGCCTGTAATACACGATAAGGACCTGTGTAGCGCGGCAGAAGTTTTTCACATAACCCCACACGACGGGATGAGAGCCACAGCAGGACGAGAGATCCGGCAGGGTATCGCACATCACGGTGCAGGCCATCGTAGCGGTGTTTTTGAGCTTCTTGGGAGGCGGAGAGCTTGTGTCGAGCAACCTGGCGGGCGGCGTCTGCTCGGGCGATAGCGTCACGCGCATATGTAGTGACAGGGCCAGCTGTGGGCAGCAGAGTGTCGAAGGGCAGTAAGGGGTCTCGTCCAAAGAGAAGATAGAAGGGCGAGTAACCAGCGGTATCATGGCGCGAAGAGTTGTAGGCGAAGGTGACAAAAGGCAAGCTTATGTCGCAGTCCCGGTGGTCGTCGGATACGTACATGGCGAGCATGTCTGTCAGCGTGCGGTTGAGACGCTCCGTAAGGCCGTTCGTCTGAGGATGATAAGCAGTGGTGAACTTGTGACGAACGGAGCACGAACGAAGGATTTCGTCAACAACTCGGGAAAGGAAGCAGCGGCCACGGTCGGCAAGGAGTTGACGGGGAGCGCCATGGTGTAATATGACGCCGTGCAGAAGGAAGTCAGCGACGTCAGTGGCGCAGCTGGTTGGAATGGCGCGAGTGATCACGTACCGCGTGGCATAATCGGTGGCGACGGCAATCCACTTGTTCCCCGTGGAGGACTCCGGGAAGGGCCGAAGTAAATCTAGCCCAACACGAGAAAACGGGTCGGTCGGGATGGGGATCGGCTGCAGGTGTCCAGAAGGCAGGACAGCGGGCTTCTTTCGGCGCTGACAGACGTCGCAAGCGGCGACGTAGCGTTGGACGGAGCGGAACAGACCAGGCCAGAAGAAACGCCGGCGCACGCGGTCGTACGTACGGGAGACACCAAGATGACCAGCCATAGGTGCGTCATGCAGTTGTTCGAGGATAGTGGACCGTAGGTGGCGGGGAACAACGAGCAAGTGCTCAGCGCCATCAGGTCGCATGTTGCGGCGGTACAGCGTGTTCCCGTCCAGCAAAAACCGGGCCAGAGAAGTGTCGCGGCGGTCGGTGCTGAGGCGGTCGATGAGAGAGGTGAGGGTGGGATCCAAGCGCTGTTCGTCGGCAATGTGGGAGAGGTCGGAGATGGAGAGGACACAGGCATCCGACTCACAGTCTGTAGAAGGAGGATCGACGGGATAGCGGGACAGGCAGTCTGCATCTTGATGGAGGCGACCGGACTTGTGAACCACGGAAAAGGTGTATTCTTGCAATCGCAATGCCCACCGGCCAAGACGGCCAGTAGGGTCCTTGAGAGATGAGAGCCAACACAGGGCGTGGTGGTCGGTTATAACAGTGAATGGGCGGCCGAACAAGTATGTGCGGAATTTTCCAATGGCCCAAACAAGAGCCAGGCACTCGCGTTCTTTGATGGAGTAATTCTTCTCGGCGGAAGAAGACGGCTGGCGTACGCAATCACGCAGTGCTGGCCGCGTTGTCGCTGAGCAAGGATGGCGCCAATTCCGTGACCACTGGCATCGGTGCGAAGTTCAGTCGGGGCAGACGGGTTGAAATGGGCCAATACAGGAGGGTTGGTGAGGACGGCGATAAGGCTGGAGAATGCAGTAGCCTGCTCTGGGCCCCAGGAAAAAGGAACGCTTTTCTGCAACAGATTGGTGAGAGGGCGAGCGACGGCTGCGAAGTTCGGGATGAACCGGCGAAAGTAGGAACAGAGACCGATGAAGCTGCGGACATCACTGGGCGAGCGGGGACAGGGAAATGCACTCACGGCACGAACTTTATCAGGGTCAGGTTGTATGCCACTCGCATTCACCAAACGGCCGAGGACTTCGCGGCGGCCGAAAGTACATTTTTTTAGATGAGTTGAAGACCTGCGCGGCGGAAAAGTGCCAAAATGGACGAAAGGCGAAGCAGGTGGGTTTCAAAAGAGGGCGAGAAAACAATTACATCATCTAAGTAACAAAGGCAGGTCGTCCACTTGAAGCCCCGGAGTAACGAGTCCATCATCCGTTCAAATGTGGCAGGGGCGTTACAGAGGCCGAAGGGCATGACCTTAAAATGGTAAAGGCCATCAGGGGTGACGAAAGCTGTTTTCTCGCGGTCTCTTGCGTCAACAGAGATTTGCCAATACCCGCTACGAAGGTCGATGGAAGAAAAGTAGCGGGCGCCATGTAAACAGTCCAGGGCATCATCTATGCGCGGAAGGGGATAGACGTCTTTCTTCGTGACCTTGTTGAGATGACGATAGTCGACGCAAGACCGCCAAGTTTGGTCTTTCTTTTTCACGAGCACGACAGGAGATGCCCAAGGGCTGTTTGAAGGCTCGATGATATCGTTGGCCAACATCTTGTCCACCTCCCGCTGGATGATCTGGCGGTCTGGTAGCGACACACGATAAGGCCTCCGGTGTATAGGTCTGGCATCGCCGGTGTCAATGCGGTGAGTCACTACCGACGTTTGACCCAGAGGAGCAGAAGCGAAGTCGAAAATGTCGGAGTAGGACACCAAAAGGTTGTGAAGATCCTGTGCATGCTCGGGGCTCAGGTCAGAAGCAATCATCGCAGAAATGGATTGAGGAACGTTGGCCGGGATGTCGGCCGCTTGAGAGACAGTAGAAGGCGGTCCAGGTGAGAGAGCAGTGACGGTACAGTCGGTGAGAGAAGACAAAGTAGCAAGTGATATGCCTGCAGGAAGAACTTGTGGTGACAAGCTGAAGTTGAGGACAGGAAGGGAGGTGCTATTCTTGGTGACGGTCACGATGAGGTGCGGAAGAACAACATTGCGGGAGAGAACGACAGCGGCGAGTGGACAGGCAAGATAATCCCCATCAGGAACCGCAGGAAATGGGGACATAGGCAGATAAACGGCAGAGTCGGGGGGCAGGCGAGCGTGCTCGGTGGAGCGAAGGCGGGGCGCGGAGCTTGAGGGTGTGTCGGCTGAGCTGAGAGGCAGGTCCAATCGTAGAAGGCCGCTGGAGCAGTCGATAAGGGCAGAGTGAGCGGTTAGAAAGTCTAGACCAAGGATCACATTGTGAGGGCAGTGTTCAAGGACGGTGAACAAAACTGGGATGTGACGATCGGCAAGAGTGACGCGGGCAGTGCACAGGCCAGTGACGGCAGCAGTGCTGCCATCGGCAACGCGAACGGTGGGCGAAGCGGCAGGGGTCTGAACTTTTTTGAGGCGACGGCAAAAGGATGAGCTAAGAACCGAGACTTGGGCACCAGTGTCAATGAGGGCAGAAACAGGAACACCGTCCACAAAAACGTCGAGCAGATTACAGGGCGATGGCTGGGTCAGTAGACGATTTTCAGGTCGGGGCACCAATGCAGCATCACCTCCGGGAGCTGCACTGGCTAGTTTCCCGCGAAGCGGCCTGCATATGACGGTGAGTAAATGCGGTGCGGAAGAGGTGAGCGGGAACGGTGGGCTGTTGGGGAGGGAGAGCGGCTGGTTCTACGAGGAGGCGGTGTGGACTCGGCGCTGGGTGGGTCATTCCGAGGCGTGAAGCGGCGGGGTCCATAGTCATAACGGCGGTCGACGTAGGGCAAAGGTCGGGGAGGTGCGGACCAACGGCTGCGGCAGTGGCGGGAGATGTGGCCTACGCGCGAGCACGTAAAGCAGATCGGCCGGTCGTCAGGGGTATGCCACTCATCCGGACTGCGATACCTTGTGTAACGTGGGACGAAGGTGTTGCGGGCCGTAGCAGTAGCGACCACGGGAGAGATGGGGCTCGCACTCCGAGGTTCGACGGGACGATGGCTGGAGGGCATGCCCAAGTTGGCGACCTCCTGGCGGACGACAGCTTGAATAAGGGATATTGTGGCCAGGGTGTTGTCCGACAAGGGCGCGTTGGGCGTAACAGGAGCCAGCGCCTCCAGTTCACGGCGCACGATGCGAGTCACGTTGTCGGCGTTGGAAGGCTGCCTTAGTGTCGGCAGATCCTCGCACGTGGAACTGGCAGCTGTGTTAGGCAGGCGGTCGAAGCGGTGTGCAATGCGCCGGTGCTTGGCCTGCTCGAAGCGTCGACACACCTGCAGAACGGAGTCAACCGTAGGGCAGTCCCGGCATAGAAGAAGGTGGAAGGCATCGTCGGCAATGCCTTTAAGAATGTGGCCTACTTTATCGTCTTCGGTCATGTTGGGATCGACCTTTCGGCACAGTGCCAAGACGTCCTGAATGTATGTAATATATGATTCAGTGGCCGTTTGGGCGCGAGCTGCAAGTTCTTTTTTGGCAGCAAGCTGACGGCCAACTGGTTTTCCATACAGGTCGCGGAGCTTTTGCTTGCAGGCATCCCACGTGGCAATCTCTTCTTCGTGGGTTTCGAACCAGACGCGTGCGGTGCCGGCGAGATAAAATATTACATTGGCCAGCATCAGCGTGGCGTCCCACCTGTTGTGCTGGCTAACACACTCATAAAGCGAGAGCCAGTCCTCGACGTCCACGCCCTCTGTACCGCAGAATGTGCCCGGGTCGCGAGGGTGGGCTACGACGACAGTTGGCGTGGCAGGCGCAGACGGAGGGGCCGGGTCGGTAGTCATCTCGCCGGTTCGGCCCGTCGTCTCGTCGGCTCGTCGGGTCGTCGGCATGTCGGCTCGAACCCGCGACCTCCACCAAAAGATGTTACGGGGATGTTACGACGGTAAGTCTATATGGCGGCTGCTCTGAGAAGGCCAGCACTCAGCTCAGAACCGAGCGCCCAGCTACCAACTGTCAACGTCGTCGTCGTTCCGCGCACCGCCACTTCTTCGTTCATGATTCGTCCACTTGTAACAATATAAACACCATTAAACAGATAAAGTTTATGCGCTTATGAATGCCCAATATGCTCACTAGACTACAGAAGTGCTACTATTTCAAAACGTAGCAATTTTTATTGCTTTTACAGAAAAAAAACTGCGCAAGTTCTTAGCCTCACTCGCACGTGCTAATCAAAAAAGCATGCTATCGTGATAGTTGGTGCTGCATGATTTCAAGAAGTCTGCGCGAAAGCCGAACAAGGAACGCAGTGCAGGAAAGAAGAAATTCGCTAAGACTATACTACCTACTGTTTATTCAAGTTGCCATTCATCGCATATATAAACGGTAGGCGAGCATGCGCGAATAGTGGCAACTGTGACATACAATCAAGCAACCGTGGTTTTTACAGAACGAACATAAAAATCCAAATTCAGCACAAAACACATGTACAGACGTATCACTAACGCAACGATCAGACAAGCTTTTGATATGATAAGCCTCTAGCGGTAGCCTAGCCACTTCAATCCCGCCCCGGCCCAGAATCTTACACAGCACATGCTGATACATGAAGCAAAATGCAGCTCAAGATTTGCGTTTTTGTCAGTATTTTCTGCATTTTTGGCGTGCTCCCGTCGCGGGTCATTAATGCAGCGGCCAATTTAGCATACATTTGATGTCCCATATAAAATGAGAATACGTATAAAACTCCTGTGGCACAGTCTACGTAGGCGTTCCCATTTCTTTTTGCAGACCCTGTCACAACAACAAGTGATGCGATAACAAATCTTTGACAGTTTCTTGGTTGTTGAAACCATCAATTCACAAGTGGTGCCTGCCGGCCACTGTTTTTATGTTGTTGGATATCTGGCGCACACAGGCGACCACTACTGGATTTGAATATGAGACAACAGTTCTCTATTGGGCACTTTGTTTTTTGCAGCAAGGTTTCAGCGACCGCCGATATGACCGGTCCGGGGAAGTTGCTGTCAAGAGTGCAGAAACTTGATTGTTCAAACTAAACCATGTTGCACTTTATGAGGTCAAGATTTCGAAGTGCAGATTACATGCAGGCTGACGCTATAGCTAATGCCTTGGAATGCGCCGAGTCGTATATCAACCAGTCTTTATTGGCGCGTGGTCAGCACACCAAGAAAAGAAATAAGGCTCCGCGATTGCAAGTGTTTGTAGTATAATAACAGGGTGAAGTTTGGGTCACTGACCCTTTCCCGAATCTTCAGGAAGCACGGAGTGCACATCGCCCACGTGCCAACAAGCAAGCTACGTGCCGAACTTGTGAACGTAAAGGACCCCCTGCCACGCGCCAAATTTCCTGGTGTGGTTTACAAAGTTCCCTGCAATGACTGCACATCCGTCTATATCGGCGAAACCGGGAACTTCCAGTGACGAATGAAAGACCATCAAGGCGACGTAAGGAACCATCGCGCATCAAAGAACGCTATCGCCGAGCACGTGCAGACCATTGGCCACGAGATAGCCTGGGACGAGGCGGAGATTGTAGCCACAGAAAGAAATAATTTGAATAGACTGCATCTAGAATCATTAGTCATCCAGACGACGAAAGATACTTTGAACAGGAATCAAGGCTCCCTTCATCATATCTACGCAAAAAGATTAGGAACAATCCTGAAGACTATATAATCCCGCCTTCTTCTTTGACAGTCTTATTGTGAACAAGGGTCCCGTACGGGACCCGAAACGTCATTTTCGTTTGTTTTTGACTTGGTCAGTGACCCAAACTTCACCCTGTTATTATGCTTCATCCTGACCAGACGGTATTCCGTCGAACGTTAGACTAAGTGTTTGTAGTGCAAGCGTTTCTTTGTAGTTTGACAGAATTCGTGTGTCTGGTTGGCTCGTAGCGTTCATGAAATGTGCGAATGCCAATGTTAGCGTAATCGTTCCTTGTAAGCGCCAAACCGGCCTCACCTCGAACGCGTGACAGAATTGGAAACTAAACTAAGTTTAAAGCAAATGCTTGCGCCAGAACGACGATACCAGGCGGTAATTCTAAGCAGACGTGCATGCTACGTCATCGCGGGGTGCTTACAAGTGACGTAACGAAGTGAGGGCATGAAGGTTTCCTTAGTAACAACTTTTCTATTGCTGTTATTCGTGTATGCTCGAGATCACAACATTGAGCAGCACCCATGTGTTCCTGCAGTGAGTTAATCATGTATTTAAAGGTTAATGTATCTTTACGCCCATTCATTTGTGCATCTGGTCGTGATAGCGCAAGCGGTAACACGTAACAGTAGTGGGGCAGTCGAATAAATCAGAAGAAATCTGGGAGAAAAAAAACACTTTCAAGTACACTGCCTAAAGGTTAGGTGAATTCTGGACCCTGTAATGCGGCGGTGGGTTCTCACTGATGTTAAAAAGGCTGCAAAGTGCATTGCGTAAGGAATTCGGGAGAGCTGTGGGCTGGTAGATCGTTGGCCGGCCAGTGCAGGCAGAAAGCGTCATTCAAAGAAAATGAGTGAGGATATCGTTGCATAAGGGACGTATGAAAAACAGACGCCATGCATTACCATATTCTCCTAACATCCCCATCTACCACCGCTCTTACATTATCCATTACCAGCAGGATACAGTAAACAGCGTGACAACCAAGCTTTTGTGGATAATTAGAGCAACCGCTGCGTAACACCTGCGGTATCGTTAACTAAATCCATTCTATGCCGCAACGCCAAGATGCTGTGCGATACAACAAACGAGCATACGCATGGCACATTCAAGTTTACGACACACGATGCATGTTGATGACAAGTATAACACGAGCAACGCGTTGCAGACAACTGCGAAATGGCCAAACCGCGCATTCAGTTACCTTGTCTTGTGTCAATCAGTCTAGCAGCGGCTAAAAGCGCTGGTTTTACTTCAATCGTCGGGCACACTTTCATGCTGGAGCTAGGTGCTGCATCGGCAAGGAGCGCTAATGGATAACTCATCAGAATAATTGAAGTTGGTTACAAACCCCGCGCAACATTATAGCGCCTTCCTGGAATTCCGTAGATGGTGAGGAGGTAAGTTATCCAATTTAGGATCTAAAGTTAAGCTGAAGGCCCTGTGAGCTTACTTATGGGATGAGATCATGCCGTAGGACCTTGCGTAACACTATAAAAAACAAGGAGAGCCCCAAGCAACATTTAGCGAACACGGCCATGTACTGCTTGACCAGCAAAGACAACGCGTGTGTGGCCACAGACTGTAAAGGAGAGAACAGGGGTATGTGCTTCACAAAGAAATTCTTGAAGCACTCAAAAACTTTCAATTATTCTTAGTGCTGTGCATATTTAAAACGTCATTGTTAGCCGAGAAGCTCGAGCAACCGCCATTAAGACAGTTATTCGCGGGGCGTCTTATGCACGCGAATGGCGCCGGTCATTGCTCAGTAGCGCAGCATATCAAGCTCCTGCTTTAGATACACTTAATATGCACTCTCGCGTGTTGACAATGTTGAGAATGACTCGTCTCACAAGCGCATCACATGATGCGTCTTCAGAAGCGATACTGATAGCTCCGATACGCAATCTTCGATGCCTTTGATAAGGCCACTTTACCACCGACGACTGTGTCGCGTTGCGTAAGAAGCTACTTATTTAAACGTGGTCAACACCAGTTGCTGCCATTATGTGAACATAATAAGCGAAAACAACATATTTAGTTTATAGAAAGAATTTGTGCTCGTTTCTACGTAGAGAGCACTTCGTCGGCAAAGGTTCGTCGCCTCTCTGCCATTTTTTAAGGTACTGGACCACATTTTTTATATTTATAAAAGCTTATTTGAGTTGTGTTTGCATCAGCAGCTAGACTTCCGACACTGGTCTGCGCCTTTCTTTTTGCGCTATGCGTATGAAGTTGCGCACGAGCTTTAACGGTAATATATCACCCGGCGACTGCAGCACGCACAATCAAAGTGAGGCGTTTGATAGCCCCTTGCGGAGGTTTCTCGCTTCGTATAAAAATTACGCTTACAAACTGCTCTTGCCAAATCGTACTCTTTGGAACCCCTTGCAAGAACCTTTTAAACACAAGCAGAGAATTCCGCCGGAGTTCAAAGATGAAATTCCACTCTTCGTGGGAAGAGAATTTCGGAGAGAAAGATGGAAGGACAAAATTGCAGAAAATGGTAAAGGGAATGGAAAAAATGGTAAAGCTGGAACCTTAAGCCCGAGAAAATAATTATAAAGAGCTCGCCCATAGGCAGCCTTTTTAATGCGAACAAAAAGTGCTGCAATGACAACAATGAAAGCAACCTTGAATTGTATATAACCCTATAAATGACACTGCGCTCTCAGGAGGGAGCCAACTTCAATCTCGAGAGACGAAAGCAGCTGGGCAGAAATCTCTGGAAGAAACTCTAGCGCACGTCCTTTATCTTTTGAACTGAATTTTGTATTTTCATTTTCGTGTCCTGGGGATCCTTTTAGTACGCTGAAAGAAGAGCGATACCACCCATATAACGGCGGAGCAAGGGGAATTTGAAAAGCGGAGAGGCCTCAAATTTAACATGCATTTTGCGGTGAAACCGTAAGTCTCAAACAATTGCCACGATGATGAGAAAAAGAAATGCTTTGCTAAGCTGCAGAAAGCAAAGCAAGATGTTCGGCAGATTTCAAACCGGGCTTATCACTAATGAGGTCAAAGTACCGAGACATGCACTGAGGCGAGCGAATAAGAGCAGTCTATTTTCATTTTAACTGTAGCATTAGAGCAGAACAGTTTTTGGATGCTTACTTGGAAACAGACTCCGAGGTAAGTTTGGTAAATGGCCTAATGACAGTTAGTACAAGGTACATGAACTTGGCGGTTTCACTTATTCTCGAAGGAACCGTAACCAAGAAAAAAAAACATTGAAAGATGGTGGGCTTCAAGCTTTCTTCTTGACAAAGTATGGGCCACACATTTGATGCGAAAATAAAGAACAAGATGATGAATGGTAACGTTAGGAGAAAAAAAAAGCATGGTCACCATGTTTAAATTTGAGTTTATTCAGTTTAGAGAATGCAGTACAGCATTGCCATGTAGCCGAGAGAAAATAGAAGAAGAAAGATGCCTTCATTGCGTAGCCCTGGCACCACACTACCCTTACAACACAAGCAGTATAAGCAATAGTGCTGCTGTTATTATTTACTTTAATGGCAAAGCATTGCACGACATATCGCATTCCGCTGGACCAAAACAAGGCAATGCGTTTTCTGAATAACCACGAGAACATAACCAAGTTTGCATAAATAAACCAAATATCATTCACCAACCAAAGCATATTATGCGCAACATATGCGTGGGAGGATAGAAAAATAGATTCATTGTTTGCATAAGGAATAAAAATATGAATGACTTTGAAGAGCAGGGAAGCCGGCAGATCATTGTATTACTCCAGTTATTGAAGAGTGGCGATTTAAAAGCTCACGAACTTGCATGTTTGTGACTGTGTGCCACCGTTCGTCCTCATTTTGGTTTTCCTAAAATCTATTTGTCGCACTGAATGCGCGGAATCAGAATCTATGCATCCGTAAAGATAAATTTAGCTGACTACTCGAAATTCAGTGAATATAACTTTTGACAACCTTTCTTCTTAAAATATCCGTATAGACAATACTTGAATCGCCCCACTGTATATCGATGTGGAAGAAAATTTGAATTTTCAATAAATCTAACATCCCTTCTCTGCATCAGAAGATTGGCGATATTAGTTTGGAGTATGCATTATTGCTCTGCGGAATAAATTGTGGCGAAATGAAGTCCCCCTATGAGGTTTTCAGGAAGTAGCTCGAGATCTATTTGTCAGGCCAGTGGCTCCAGCTTATTTATTTATTTTGTTATTTGAATGGCAGGTCGAGAGATGATCTTCTTAAAGAATTTCTTTAAGAAAATTATGTTCGGTAACCCTATCTAAAGAATAGTTTATATTTTAACTTCTTAAATCAATAAATAACCGAATATTTGGCGAAATTAACCATGTATATATATTTATTGACATTTCAGTTATGTCAGTTGTTTTCAAGCCTTTCGGTCAAATTAGTACGCAAGTAGGTATCATGAATCAGAGGCGAAATTTCAAGAAATGAGAAGAAGGTGCTCGTATTATCGGCTCGAAGAACGACCATTATTTTATGCGGTTTAGAGAGAATATTTTTAATGTATAAGTCGACCAAAACGAACCCTGATTTATAGTTTTGGGAGCACGGAATTGTTTTCGCAGCGAACCTGACGTTACATTAAGAATGGCTACTTACTACCTACATGTTAATTTTATTAGACTTTTATCGTGCACGACCAAATGAAGTCTTTACGTAAGTTCAAAATATGCAGTAGTGTACAGATTGTTTCCAATGTTTGCGGTAAGCTTATCCCTGACGTAGAGCAGCACGGGCTCTGTTGAGTTTTCATTTAAAACTCCTGCTGACCTGAAGATGAGATTATGTGCCGGTACATGAGAGTCGTTTTTGAATGTTTTACCTTCTCAAAAATTTTAGAGAATATTAGGTGTACTAGTATTTGTCTGCTGTTAATTATCAATAGCTCTGCCTCTATCGTATACAGAAAACGGAACGGGTTTCAACTTGTACGAAAAAAGTGCCTAGACATAATACAAGCTTAGTTAATAGGCAAAGTGCATCATATAGTAAATGACAAACCACCTTAATAGGCGCTCCTTTTATCTCATCAAAACCGCTGGCCATAGTTGCTTTTTAGGCAACGAATAAGTTCAGTAACTTCTGATGGTGCGCCGGGAAAAAATAATATTGTGTGCCGCATATATACTGCGCCTCATTTTCTAAATCAAGGACTATATACTGCGTCAAATGCTCGTAGCGTTGCAATAAATAATAATAATAATAATTGGTTTTTTCGGGAAAGGAAATGGCGCAGTATCTGTCTCATATATCGTTGGACACCTGAAACACGCCGTAAGAGACGGTATAAAGGAGGGAGTGAAAGAAGAAAGGAAGAATAGGTGCGTAGTGGAGGTCTCCGGAATAATTTCGACCACCTGGGGATCTTTAACGTGCACTGACATCGCACAGCACACGGGCGCCTTAGCGTTTTTCCTCCATAAAAACGCAGCCGCCGCGGTCGGGTTCGAACCCAAGAACTCCGGAGGAGTAGTCGAACGCTCTAACCACTGAGCCACCGCGGCGGGTGCGTTGCAAAATGGCGATTACATTAAATACCAAGTGCTTTACCACTAAGCAAATGTTCACTTAAACTCACTTTCGTGCGAATACAAAATATGTCTTACGTAACCAATCTTTCAATATACGCCAAATCTTTCTTGGATCATAGTAGATACCAGCGAATTCCTCTGTATGCAACCAATTTCCCAGTCCTCTCAAACCATACGTTCACGTCTTTCTAAACTTCTTATATTTCGTCAGTATAGCCATGTCTTTTGATTTATTTAACCTTCGGAAACCTAATTTTGTGCTTCATTTCTCTTCAGGAAGTCACGAGTTATCCATTGTTTCGCACCTTTTTTTTACCTCGCTTTCCTGCTGCTGTAGGATATGCGCATTCATAAAATCTAATAACTTGTTTTAGCAATATGTAACAAAAGGTTTGAGGATTTTTCACACCTAAGAATTCAATCCCCTTTACTGACGACACGATTACTCGGCCACGTTCAGTACTACTTTGTGTCATTATCCAGATTGTCATGGCTCTTGTTTGTCTCCTTAGCATACTATGCCGAGGAATGAAGAAAACCAGTGATAGATGATGGCTAATATCAGACTGGGGGGTGGGGGGGGGGGGGACACGCCGGCCTTTGTATCGCGTACTTGACAATTTGTTCTTTCTTTATTAATTATTCAGAGATGCCTCTTTTTGCGAAATGCCTATAAGCAGGGGGGGGGGGGGGAGGCTACAGCTTGGACAAAAACAAATCGTCATTAGTACAGCAGACTTGGATATAGGACAATGGATTCCTCTCTGTGACAGTTCGTGCCAGATTGAATTAGCTTAAAGGTTCGTTCTAGTACGGTATTCTCGAATCTTAAATTAATGATAAGTTCTCTTCGATATGTAGTGTGGTTGTTGAAAACAAATATCTTTGTTAATTCAGGTCATGCTCTTATAAATTCGAAACAGTAACTTCAAGCCCAATTTGCTTCGGCGCGAGGGGAGCGATTCCCAGTACTACTCCGTTTTAATTTTAGTGGAGATAGCCCCTCGCTTGTACCGGCCTACAACGAACCTTGCTGTCTATAATGTATTCTCTCGATGTGATCAATCAAGGTTTTCTGGTGAGGGTCCCAAACACAACACCGATACTCCAGGACAGGTCAAACGTATGAAATATATGCAGTGTTTTTCAGGAGCATGGATGAGGATTTCAGACTCCGCTGAATGAAATATTGTGCCCTGGCAGCCTCTGAAACAACATTACTGGCATGGCCGTTCCAGGTACAATGACATGATAAAGACACTCTCAAATAGTTATGCATAATTTGCTTGTTAATAATCTCAGTGTTCAAAAAATAACAAGTGTCTAATTCTTTCTTTTTCTTTGAGAAGGACAGATGAGCAATTTTTTTTTGCATTCAGTCGCATTTTACACTTCTCACACCATGAGACAATGTTACTACGGTCAGTTTGTAAAACAATAGAATTCTGTTCATTTTATATCTTTTTGTATACGACACAGTCGCCAGCGAGCAAACGGATACGTTAGACTCAAGTGCAGTTGATTTGGGCTGTCATTGGTGATATGTGTGGAGTTGTGAACTATATTACGGAAATATCCACTGACAATATAATAGTAAATTTTTCGACCATAGGATACGTTTCGAATATACTAGAACAAAATCCTCAATATTACAACGGGCGTCTTTATAACTTAAAGGGTATCTGGAAGAAGCTCAAGGAAACATTAAAATTCCTCTATTGATCTAAGAGGGGGTAGTTAAAGTTGAAGGTGCAAAGGTATTTCTACAGATAAAAAGATATTCAAAGTTAGTGCTAACATTTAAGTATTGACTAATAATCTAATATTAAATATTATTTATACTAAAGGCAACATAAGCTCACCTTTTATTTTGCATAAACAGTGGTTCGGATTTACATCTTTCAAAATGTACTGCGTCATTGAACTCTGTGAAAGAAGTCGAACAGAATGTCACAACGTTAAACTCACCAGCCAAGGAAAACATAAGAATGAGAACCTCCTCTTTGTTTTGTAAACTGTGTGCATTTATGTGATAAAAATTAAAAAGAACTAATCTTTCCTTTATTTGCTTCGTACATAATGCGTTACGGAAACTATCGGCGTTGCGACAACGGTAGTAATGAGTAAGCCGGAACTAAGGCGAGGAAAAACCAGCTCCGACAGCGTTGAGGTTCGAACTGTGTTTTTTTATTGCGCTGCTCTGCTGCGGCGGCCTAGCCCAACATTCTTCTTTCTTGACCGGCGCCGCGTGCCATCACCCGCGAGCCGAGCGCAACGCAATGGGCGCCACCGGGGTCCCCTCCGTAGAGCGGAAGCCACAGAAAGCGCCCAGGCGATGTGCTTGGAGGAAGTTGCGCACAATGGTGGCACAGTCGCAGCGAGAACCAGTGTAAGGCAGACGGGCAGAGAAGTGGCAAAGTAGGCTGGTTTGAGGCGGTCAGCAGCCACGACGTCGTCACGGCCGTTGACGTCTAACGTGAAGGCCTCCTGCGCACGATGGAGGACGCGCAACGGTCCATCGTACGCCGGCGTGAGAGGTGGACGGATGTGGTCACGGCGAATGGGTGCAGGAGGCCAGGTCCTGGCTGACGAACACGGAGTGAGGGTGACGGACGGCATGGATAGAAGTAATGTGGTGAAACGTGTGTCGCAGGTCCCGAATGTAGGTGGAAGCGTCATGGGTTAACGGAGGGGAGGAAGGAGAGAATTCCCCAGGGAGACGCAGGGGAAAACCGCAGACTAGCTCATCAGAAGAGCTGCCGAGGTCAACCTTCAGTGCCGTACGAATGCCCAAGAGGACCAGGGGAAGGTGCTCGGATCAGTTTTCCCTTGGCTGATAAGTGGTAAGGGCAGCCTTCTGTTGTCGATACAAACATTCGTTCCACCATGCCATTGGCCGAAGGATAGTAGGCGTAGTATGGATGTGGCGAACGCCCATAATATAGCCAAGGGCAGTAAACAGGGCCGAAGACGGGCAGCCGAAGCCAGAGACCCAGTCGGCCATGAAGGCCGAAGCAACGACCTGAGCCGAAGTGTCAGCAATGGGCAACGCCTCAGGCCAGCGGGTGAAACGATCCACACATGTGAGTAGATAAGAGGCCCCACGTGATACCGGGAGTGGTCCAACAATATCTATTGTAACATAGGAAACCCGCGCGTCGGGCGGCCGAAAAGGACAGGCAGGCGTTACGGTATGACCGTAAACTCTAGTTTTGGCTAGTTGGTTCATGATTCACAAAAGAAACGGCGCAAAATACGGAGTCAAAAGAGAAACAAACTGGCGCTGGTCCTATCGTGTTTGTTTTTCTTTTGTGTCCCCGTATTTCGCGCGGTTTTCTTTGTGAATGCCGGTGAATACTGACAAACTGGCAGTTCAAGAAGGTTCCTGCCCAGTGGCGGACGTCGGCATTGATGCTTGGCCAAAGGGAACAAGATGCGATCAGCTTCGGCGTCGTACGAATACCAGGGTGGTTCATGCGGTGCAGATAATCGAAAATGGTGTGAGGGAAAGCCACAGGTACGTAGGAGCACGAGACGCAAGTGGATGTCTCACACGAAATGAACTGGGATGAAAACGGGAATGGACATTCGGCGAAGGACAGGAACGTAGATGAGGAGCGAAGAGGATGCAGCTCTGGATTTCTGCGCTATGCAGCCGCTAGCTCCTCCATGTCCCCTGGTCGCCATGGCACTGACACGGGAAAGCGCATCAGCAGCAGCAGCATTCTCCGGGCCATGGACGCGAAGGGGATCCACTGTAAACTCGGAGATAAAACACAGTTGGCGAATCTCGCGTGCGATATAGGCGCTGTGGTTCCTTTGGAAGTCAAACGTCAAGGGCTTATGGTCCGTGATGACATCAAAGTCCCGATCCTCCAGGAAGCGGAGAACATGCTTGATGGTGAAGTACACAGCGAGCAGCTCTCGACCGAAGGGGCGGTATTTAGTGTCAGGTGGCTTAGGCTTTTAAGAGAAAAAACCGAGAGGCTGCTAACTAGAGACGCGCTGCTCGAGAACTGTGCCGACGGCAATGCTCGAGGCATCGATGACGAGGCGCAGTGGAGCGTTAGAAACTGGATGTATGAGCAAAGTGGCGTCTGGGCGTGCCTTCTTGGCAGCAGCAAATGTCGCTGCAACGTCTTCTGCCGACTGAAGTGGCGCAGCAGAATCTTTTTTGGCAGCCAAAAGATCAGTCAGAGGTTTCAGGAAAGAGGCGAACTCCGAGAGAAAGCGGCAATGAAAGGTCAGGAGGCCCAAAAATTCTCTGAGCTTTGTAAGTGACGTGGGGGCTGGAAAATCTTGAATGGTTTTGACTTTGCTGTCGAGAGGCCGAATGCCTTGTGTACTGACTGAGTGGCCTAGGAACTCTATTTTAGCTGCACCGAAAAGGCACTTGTTCGGGTTGATCACGAGCCCATATTCATCCCGTCGGAGGAAGAGGGTGCGCAGGTGAGCTTGATGCTTATAACCGGATGAACTTGCGACCAGACGTTCATCCATACAAGCGAACACGAAGTCGACCTCACGTAACCTCATTGATAGATCGCTGAAAAGTCTCTGCGGCGTTGCGCAAGCCAAAAAGGCATCCGTATACATACTCAGAGGCCGAACGGTATGGTAATGGCCGTCTTCAGAATATCAGCAGGCTTCACGAGAATTTAGTGATAAGCCTGCAGTAACTCAATTTTAAATAAAGATTATGCACCCAGCCAAATTTGATGTGAAGTCCTGTATGTGAGGAAGTGGTTAGGGCTCAGGTAAAGCATGAGCACTGAGGGGCGCGGTAATATCCACATGCTCTCCAGTCGCCCGGATCTTTCTTTGGCGCCACGTGAAGTGACGCTGCCCAGTTGCTGGAGGAAGGGCATACTATACCGAGTTCAAGCATGTCTTGGAACCCACAGCTAGTGATAGCGAAGCGTTCTGCAGCCAAGCAGCGAGGGCGAGCAAGCACCGCTGGTCCCGAAGTCATGATGTGGTGAGTGATCGAGTGGTTCACCGGTTACTCTGTGGTGTGCGGCTTTGTGAGAGAACTTTCGCACACGTTGAAACAGGGACGAGAGCACGAATCCCGCCGCCGCAACGGCGGAGAGTACGCTGTTGACGAAAAGCTGCGTGCTGAGATCTATGATGTCATGAGCGTGCATGTCGACTGCTAGGTTGAAGAAACTGAGAAGTTTGCGCCCAGAAAACCTTGCGAGACGCCAACGATAATGAATATCCAGCGAAAGGTGCGCTGCAAACGCATAAGGGACCGTCGGCCGTACGTGCGACTGGGAGAGTTCATCGCTTGAAGCGGGAGGTCCGGTTGTTGCGACAGCGACCTGCTCAAGAGGCCGCTGTCATGCTTACTTGTGCGCCCATGGCGACAAGGAAGCAAGCGCCAGTGATCTTGAACGAAACATAAAATAGGCGGCATGCCCCTCCGCCAGCACCATTGGCCGACGTCAGCGGCCGGTCACAGCGTTTCCGGACCAGGAGCACGGGTGGGTACACTTGTGAGCAGAGCTGCCGAGGGTTCGGTGGTACCAGCATACAGCCGAATCCAAGGTGTCGGGCCGCGCGTCCGATGATATGGGCTCTGAGGAACGCGAAGGTGCCGGGAAGCGGCGACGTGACCGGAAGGAAATTCGGCGATGAACGTCGTGGTAAGAGCGCGAGGACATCGAACCGCCTGGCAATTAAGAGCATCAAGTAGACATTCAATGCTTGCAAGCTGGGAGTCTGCGGTAGTAGTTGGAGACGGAGTGGGCTCAGAGCTGACGATGGGGTGCCGTGAGTAGTCAGCAACATGGTCAGTAAGTACAGCGAACTTGTCTAATGAAACCTCAGGCAGCTGCGAGAATGGGTGCCTTGTGTTGTGGAAGACGCTGAAGAAACAACTCAGGCAGACTGGTGTCGTGCTGAGTTGCGGAGTCTCCAAGGAGCTGGAGCATGCGACAGAGGAGCTGCTGGAATTTGCTGCACTCGCACGTAGACTTGCGGTCGATGAGAGCCGCCTTCAATGTGCCGAAGGGTCTAGCCTTGTCTGGTGAGCTGATGACGTCCACTAAATCCTGAACTACGTCAGGAGGCCGGGAGGATCCGAGGTGGAGGAACTTGATCTCCTGGCTGATGATACATCGCCGCTGGAAATGAGCCTCAACCTGCAGGACCCAGGCACGGTGGCTATTGGGCCAAAATGGCGGCAGGCTTAGTGCCTGGAACGCGGCCACTGAAGCACCCAGAGGCTCAGCGTTCTTGGGCGTGTAGCCGCCGGTAGGAAGGGCGGAAGAGCCAGGGGAATCAATGTAGGATGATGGGATTGAGTGTTCGAAGCAGGGTCGCTAAATCTGTCGGAGCTAAGGCGAGGAAGAACCAGCTTCGACAGCATTGAGGTTTGAACTCTTGTTTTATTGTGCTGCTCACGTTGCGGCCTAGCCCAACTTCCTCTTTCTTGATTTGCAGGTAGGCTTACCGCGAGACAAACGAGGACAGGAGAGGGACACAGGAAGAGCGCGAACTTGCAACTGAAAGAAACGGAAGCAGAATTACGAGCTCGAGGGACTGAATGCGCATGCCCAGCTAACCACTGATTAAGAAGACGGGGAAGAATAAAGACAATCTGAACCAAGAAAATGTGGGGCTAAACGGCGAGTCAAAATGGCAAGGAAAGATACCGGAAGCGTCTCTTCCACCTTCAAGCAGCAAAACACAAGTAATTACGCAGCATTTAGAAACAAAGATTCCTTTCGGAACAGAACAATAGAGGCTTAACTCACGCACTTATCGCTTCCTAACATTGTCCGGATCCGCGTGCCGCGGCCTGCGAGCCGACAACGGCGCGAGAAGCGCTACAAGGTAAGTATAGTATTGTGTGCCTGAAATATACCCCATTCGCTCTTCACACGCTTCTTATTTCTTCAACCTTTAACGCGACATTGTTGAGTGTCCCGTGTCATAGGAAAAGGCAGGGTCGTCGTCGGCGGCGGCAACATCAGTGCCCGTGAGAGAAAATTTCAGATGGAAGCGAGATATGAAATTTATTCAGAAACAGTTCAAAGCAGGTTCGGATAGACCCCGGATTTCTCTGGGAGGTTTCCAGAACCAAAGGATATTATTTGAGTTTAAAATTAAATGGGATGAATTCGAGTTTCGGTAGGAACCGACTCAAAAAGCTTCGAACTGCGAGACGGTCACGCACGCACGCATAGGTCACGAAGGCTCGTTGGTTCAAGCTGGGTAAAGATAGACCATGTGAGCGACTTGTGGTATGTATATTGGCGAATTGTCTCAGAGACATGTACTTGTGCGTACATGAGTAGTTATGAAAATGCTATTTAGAAATTAAGTCTTTGAAAGAGTGTTTAGTAAGCGATGCGAACGGAGCCCGGAAATTATCTTCCGTTGTATCCTTAATAGCGAAGATTAAGCGTCCCCCAAGTTTTCCAACAGTTTTCTTTCGAGTACGGGAATGACTTCATCTCTATCTCCTTCAGCCCACATCAAACAAATTCGCGCATTGTTTTGCTAGATGGAATGGCAATCTTTTTTCTTCACCTCTTATCTGAGCCAGCCACAGCAGTCGTTTGTTAATCTCAGTTATGGTATCAAAATTTAATGTGTGGTTCTTTTCCTTTCAGACGAGAGCGGCAGTCCATCCATGTTACGCCATTTAAAAAAGCCAAAGCGTCAAGAGTCTTCTGTCGCAGAAGAGCCGGTGTCGCTGTCTGCGTCGTTCTTGGCGTCAGTGTCGTTGGGCCTAATCAAAACATCGCGATGGAGGCAAAAAGTTAATAAATTTTAGGAACAGGTCAGAGAATGTTCAGAGTTAAACTTCCCTGCTCTCCTTCGGATGGGGACGGCTTTTAGCAGTACGAAGAGTACTTCAGGTATTCGTCCGGCGACACGTTGCCGGTTGGGGCAGCAATTCCAACTTCTCAAAGCAAACTTATTTATTAAAGACGTGATTGAAATACAAGGTGGTGATGACAAGGCAGTTTAAAGAAAAGGCTGATAAAGAAAGGCTGTTTAAAAAAGTCTGTTAAAAACGGCCGAGCTTGAGACTCGGCGCGCTCGTCCCAAGTCCTCGTTTCCCGCGGGTTTTAAACCCTTCGATAATTGGGCGGAGCTTGAGTAATCTAGCTCTCACCCAATTCAGACCAATAGCAAAGCAATTGCATCGTATGTACTAGTGGGCGGAGCCCAGGGCCCGCCCCGGGCATGATCGCTCCTGATAACAGGTGCGGGGGGGGGGGGGGGGCATTGGCCCCGTGGGCTGTCCCGAGCCCAGTGGAATGCGCAGCTCGCTGCATGCGCATTGATCCACCGGTTGCCACGCGTCGGGACAGAAAGGATTAGTGCCGCCTTTCACCCTAAGCGCGGGCGTCACGCCTCGACGTACATTCCTCGATTCCCCCCCCCCCCCCTTCCCCGGGCATGATCGCTCCTGGTAACAGGTGCGGGGGGGGGGGCATCGGCCCCGTGGGCTTCCACTTAACATGGATCCACTTAACACCTCCCCACCAAGAATGTTGGGGGGACACTTGCTGTACAAACAACATACCGAAGCCCACAATAGCACAAAGCATCCGGCCTTCAACAACATACAAAACGTGCGAAAGCACAAGTACCAGCACAAAAAAAAAACACAAACCAAGGAGGGGCACTTCACATCCTACTTATGGCAATAGCGAAAAGAGTAGGTTCGCAAGGATATCTTGTTGCATGCATCTACATTCAGATTTACATATTTTTCTCTTTGCGAGCAAATAACAGTCTAAACACTCATCACACAAGGAGTCCATCATTAATGCACTTGAGATGTCAGTCCACAAGCAATCACACACACACACATTCAGGTTGGGCCACCGTCCCGTACGTTCCTTGGCCCGCGATGTCTGATCCATCTACCTAGCAGAGGCGGCTCCCTGATTTGTTCCTGGTTCAGATGCGTGGACTCATGTAGTGTGGATTCAAAGGTGTAACTCCCACTATGCAATTCCGGAACACCTTTTATATCCCCAAACTCTCCGTCAGACTAAAAAATTACGCCTACGTTGTTCACTCTGGCGTAATACTTTCTTAGTCTATTGGCGTGCACCCACCGCTCAGAACCATCTCTGAACTTGACAACATAGCTGTCGGGTCGTCTGTGCTCTTTAATCATTGCTGGGCCCACCCATTTAGGCCGCATCTTGTTCTGCTGGTTCGTATCCAACACGAGGACTTCCTCACCCTCACAGAAGCCTTTGGCTCGTGCTCTTAGATTGTATTTCTCCGCATACGCTTTCTGCAGCTGCTTGATTTGGTGATCTACCCTCTCTGCTACCTCAGCCATTTGCTGCCGCAGCTTGATCAGATACTCTGACGTAGCCTTATTTAGGCCCGTAGGTGGTGTCCAGTTCCCTGCCCATGTCTTTGAAGGATGCTTAATGGGCCTTGAGGGACGCACCCATACACAACATCAGCTCGCATTACGTTTTCGACCGCGGCTCTCGCTGTCATCATTGCGTCCTGCTGGTGACGACCTAGCTCATTACCAGGCATTACATTGGGCCTCTTCTGTGGGCAGCTCCACTGCACGTGACCGAATTTACCACAGCGATAGCATTTTGGCGGCTCCCTGTGCTCGTCCTTGGATCGATTTCCTTGGTTCCGTGGCTCGCGCGGCTTTGCCTCATACTTTTTCGGCTCCTCTGCAGCCCTTTGACGGCGCCCACGCCTACTGTCTTCATATTGTTCGGCAAGTCGCGCAAGCTCCTTGGGTTTCAACCACTTATCTGTCTCCTGTCGGAGAATGTACTCGCGCATTTCGTCCGGCATAGTCTGCTTAGCGCGATCTGGCACCATTAAGGCCCGAACGTCCTCTAAAGTTCTCACTTTCCTACTTTGCAAATAGTATCCAAGCGTTACGTCCAATTTCGTGACAAACTGACCCCAGCTTTCGGCATCCTTTCTACAAGTGTAGAACCTCCGCTTGTATTCTTCAGCAGTTAATCTGAGCTCCGTGAGTACTAGCTCCCGAATTTCCTCGAAACTCATTACCGTGTCGACCGACCGGTTAGCCACGAGTGCCCGAGTTTTTTCATGCAGGAAGGGCATTATAATTGGCCCCGCGATGTCATTCGGGATCTCGCAGGCCCTTATCATATTTTCGGCGCTTTTGAACCAGACAGGAATGGGGTCATCCAACTGTGGCATTGGCGCGAGGACTGCCCTTAGATCATCCGCGTGCCGGCCGAATTTTTCCCTTCTGCTGCCATTTCCCGAGGTGCCCTGACCTCTCTGAATCAGCGTCTGGAGCTGAATTTTTAGCCTAAGAGCTTCAATCTCGAGCTCCTGCTCCCTCAAGCGCGTGCTACCCTGGCTGCTGTCACACGCCGGGGTGTTAGCACTCTGCCCATCCATAATCGTCACGTTCTCCGTGTCTTCACCGTCAGAGTCCGTGTCACTAGCGTTTTGACTTCCCACGCGCAGCCTCTGTGCTCGGGTAGTGACTGACATCGCATTCCCGGAGAAAACGGGAAAGGGCCCACCTGTGTTCTGCATACTTCTTGTTCGTGCTGCGCTGGGTCGGTGTCTGTCTTTCCGCTTTCCACGTTCAGCTGGTGGCGGAAGGGGTGGGAGTCCCACCGGTGCTCAGCGCGGTGCCCGTCACGACCTCCAGCCCGATGAAGTCGCCAGCCACAGATGCCGCCGAAGTCGCCGCGCACCGCTCCGTCGGTCCGCTTCCTCGCTGTCAGCGCTGACGTGGAGCCTTGACTCCGAGGCCTCGCACAAGGGTATCGCCTCACTTGGACCTTGGTCCCCGGGGCTTCTCACCAAGATTTTGTGCTCCGTCAATCTTCAGGAAGGTACTGCCTCCAACCGCTCTGCAGGAAGCCGCTCAGACTATCCTGGTCACGGCACCAGTTAAACTTTCCTGACCTCCTACTGAAGATTGGAACGGCGGTTAGCAGTACGAAGAGTACTTCAGGTATTCGTCCGGCGACACGTTGCCGGTTGGGGCAGCAATTCCAACTTCTCAAAGCAAAACTTATTTATTAAAGACGTCATTGAAATACAAGGTGGTGATGACAAGGCAGTTTAAAGAAAAGGCTGATAAAGAAAGGCTGTTTAAAAAAGGCTGTTAAAAACGGCCGAGCTTGAGACTCGGCGCGCTCGTCCCAAGTCTTCGTTTCCCGCGGGTTTTAACCCCTTCGATATTTGGGCGGAGCTTGAGTAATCTAGCTCTCGCCCAATTTAGACCAATAGCAAAGCAATTGCATCGTATGTACTAGTGGGCGGAGCCCAGGGCCCGCCCCGGGCATGATCGCTTCTGGTAACAGGTGCGGGGGGGGGGGGGGGGGGGGGGCATTGGCCCCGTGGGCTGTCCCGAGCCCAGTGGAATGCGCAGCTCGCTGCATGCGCATTCGATCCACCGGTTGCCACGCGTCGGGACAGAAAGGATTAGTGCCGCCTTTCACCCTAAGCGCGGGCGTCACGCCTCGACGTACATTCCTCGATTCCCCCCCCCCCCCTTCCCCGGGCATGATCGCTCCTGGTAACAGGTGCGGGGGGGGCATCGGCCCCGTGGGCTTCCACTTAACATTCGGACTCTCGTCCAATTTCTCAGGAAGGTTCCGGTAACCAAAGGAGAGTAATATAGATGAAATAAAAATCGGGTTAATTTCGGCTTGAATGGGAATAGAATCTAGGACCTTCCGATTGCGTGACGGGCACACTGCCCATAGACCAAGAAGGCTTTCTTTTATTTCTTTTATTCTCAAAACAGAGAGTGGACGAATCGGAAAGGTGGTCCGGTTTACAGAGTAGACCCACTATAAATGATATGTCTGTAACTTTCTCTTGTGCACAGGCAAAGATGGCCAACTTTTCAAGGTTTCTGATTTCACGAACTGAATCATCAAAGTATTGGCGAATACCTCTGTGGTGAACGTCAGCATGCCGAACAGTCATTCCTCGTTTAGACATGCTATGTAAGCCCAACAGCATTAGTATATCGTACGGCCCGCCATTATTATTCTCGACTGCAAAAACCCAGTTTCATGTGGATCAAAAGGCAGATCTTTCATCAAAGTTCACTGGAAAACAGTCGAAAAGAAAATCCCATTTCAACAGCTTATAAATACATGCTCAACGTCTGCGGCTTTCTACAGAAACGACAATCGACACATCATGGCACAAAAATTCTCTTTTCCGCCATTGATGTCCTTACGGGGAGAAACCCGCCATGTAGTTTAAAAAGAACGTTTTCACGGCACGCTGTTCAAGCATTCATTTTACACTTTCCGTTACATTTGGCCCCGGTTCAAAAAGGACAATGACCAACACACAAACAGCAAGGCTACTTCAACAAGATGCCCGTTCAGCTGTTATTTTGCTTACACTGGTTAAATATTCGTCTAACAATTGCCTGCATACTAAAAGGACTGCCTGGACAATTTCACAAAAGTAATCATACGTTCCAAAAATCAAATAACAAAGAGTTCGTACAACAAACATCAGTAAAGCTCTTGCCAACTAAACCTGACAAACAGTGCGTAGAGACGGATCCTCCACATCTCGAAATAAGATAAACAACTTGACTCAAGAACAAGTGCGACAAAGGCCAGCAGAGCGTACGCGGCGGAATGATTCCTTCGACTGCTTTTTTAAGAGCGTTAGTTCTTACTCATCACGTTTCTCGGTTCTTGGGGTCTGCTACCACCTCCCTCCCGAGTGAAATTTTCTAAGTTCGAAGAATTCAAGATGGTGGCCCCCATAATAATTGGATATTTTAACCCTGTCGGTAACTTATTGGTGACGTCATTAGTATATCGAATTGGCGATTGATTGGAGACGTCACTGATATATCCAATTGATGATAAATTGGGGACGTCACTTATAAATCCAAAATATCAAATTCGTATTTCCATTGGTGTACCTCACTTTAACCTCATTCATATCAATTTTATTAAACCCAGCAGCAAACGCTCTTTACTTCAACGCCTTCCAGAAGGTGAAGCCCAAATAAACTGTGAAAAGATTCTGTGTAGCTTCGCTTTTGTCAGTAAATTGTGGTGTGTGCTGCAGGTATTCCACTGTTCCAGGATGAATACACAAAAAGCCTTAGACCACAAAGGCTCGTTTTTTTCCAGCTGAATAAAGGTTGGGCTAGTGATTGCATTATGGTCTTTGACTTGGTGAACTGCCTCAGAGGCATGTAATGCTGCGTACATGAGTAATTACTAGTATGCTAATTAAAAATCAGATTGGGGTGTTTGTACTGATGAGGCAATGCCAACTTGACCCGACAACGCCAACGCGTTGTACTCTTAAAGGCGAAGCTTAAGCGTGCCCGAAGTTTTCACTGTGTTCCAGAAGCCGCAGCGAGTAAGATCATATTGTTTAAAGCGTGGTTTATCTTTGAAAGCATTCAGTTTTCTGTCCTTACATAAAACGGTTAATGGTAGCCACTTTACTGATAATGCAATTTGTGCAGCCGCGCTAGTCCTTTCATGCCTGCATGTTTTGAGTGCAATGCAAAAATGAGAACGTTTCACCGATGTCAGAAATTCCTCCCATCCACGCAGATGCTTCACTGCCACCAGTGAAAGAACAGCTTAATGAAAATCAAGCGCAGACTCTTGACAAGATAAGCAATGCGACAAAAAAAAAGAAATGCAGCGACTGACGCTCATTATGAGCAGTAAAGAACAAGATATCAATAATTACTTGCCCAACTTTTGCCATCAAGTCTACTGCCTCCGGATAGTAAGTATGAAGATTTCGCAGCAGGTCGTGTTTTCCGCTTTAAGTCATTTTCAGATGAAAGTTAATGGGGTTTGAAATGCAGGCCCTGACACAAAGGAACACAAATGAAAAAAAATAACCTCTTAGCTTCAATTTCACAAGAACTCAGCGCATTTAGTGCATTCCCCTCAAGCTAGAGCTCGATAAAATGCAGATAAGACATAACTTCTAATACATTTTATTATTTATTTTTGACCATACTATGTGCGCGGGTTTATGCTTGTGTAACCTCCGTTTCCTTCGGCTTTATGAGGCGAGTAAAATAAGATGTAATGAAGCTTTCTTTTTGCGTGATGGAAAGTTCTCATGGCTTGGTGGCTAGCCCGCCTGACAATGAATATAAAAGCCGATGATTTGATTACAGATCGGACGCCAGGTGCAGTGCTTCACATATCTTCCATTTCTTTCCAGGTGAAATGAGAAACAGTGGACAGACAGGTAACAGCGACGCTTCTAATTTTACCCAGTTCTCTGCGACTTCGGTGTTGTCTGGCTTGAAAATTGGAGCACGGGCATTGCAGTAGAAACAGCACAGAAGGGATGACTTAGTAAACGCACTTGCACTCATTCCCTTGTTACTATCAGTAACCTAAACGTCGGCGAAATCGACACGGTAGGCGTATTCGAGCCCTGTAATCTCGGCCCATTCGTGTGCACGGAGGGTCCTGTTACGCAGTTTCTTTTCAAGTGCCATTGGCTACCTTTCGAAAGAAAATGTGTTCTACACTAGTGATTGTGCAGGATGGTCACCGGGACGCATGACAGCAAAGATATTGGCGGAACTACAGCCATCGCAATCAGTCTGTTTCGCCAGGCTCCTATATTCCTTTCCTTGTCTGAGGCGTTAACGCGATAGCATTAAGAGTCCCGTTCAGCGGAAACCCAAAGGAGTCGGCATGTTGAGAAAATCAGGATTGGTCGAGAGGGTCTTGGCATCACAACTAGATGACCTTGCGCGTGTAATTCAGAAAAGCAAAACGATCCCCCGTACAAGAGCGATAGCATCGCTACACAATTCCTCATTGCTCTAGAGGATTGTGACTGCACTTCACAACAAATGCGTAGAGGCTCTGAAGAAGTGAAAGCAATTGTGGTGGAAAGAAAACAAGTCGGCCGGAACTCATACCGATGCCTCTTGTGTCGCAAACCGGCCGCGCCACACTTGGACAACTGAAGAACACAAAAAAATGCGGTGGGGTGCGAGTTGGTACGACATTCTGTAAACAAAAGAAAAACTGTGCAAAGGACAGGACAAAGAAAAGAAGCAGACAGGACAAGTGCAGCCCGACGAATAGGAAGCTTCATTCGACTTGGTTATGAGAGACCTTATGTGTCCTGTGTGAAAAAAAATTACAAGGATAAAGAAATAAAAAATAAAACAAACAACACTATCCACGTCTGGGAATGGATATGCAAGCTATGGCCCAGTAGCTGAAGAGACCCATTACGCCGATCGCATCATAACCTCCTCCTGCAATATTAGCGGGAAGCGTAGAGTCTGGTGAAATACATGAGATGCCTTGTGAAAGCGCTGCGTTAGGAATATTTTTTTCCGTGGTTTTTGCTACCTGCGTCATTATAGGGGTGTGGGAGGCTTCCCGCTGCGTTTCTGTATTCTGTGCGCTTTGCCATTTTTCTCCTTCACCCCTGAGAGTGTAGCCCGATGATTAAGTAAGGTGACCACCTCAACATGCTAGCGAGCGTCTTTCCATTACATCCGGTTTTTTTTTTCAATGTCGTCCCTTGTTAGCGTATCTTTTTGATGCCTGAATGTCTGATTGCGTTCATGCCTACAGTTTTGCGACCGCATGCAGTAGCAGGCGCCCATTTTGTTCAAAAGCCGGGAGCGGCGTTATTAACGGCCTGCTGGCTGGGCCCCAGAGCCAGGTTGTAATCAACTAGAATGTTTTCAGTGGCGCAATCACCTCCGCTGGCGTGGTCTCGAGCAGAATAAAGTTGCGGCGGCGCTGCAGTCGACTGTACATGAATCTGTTTCAACTCTGGGGCCGTCATGCAGCAGCACAAAGCGTCTGCGGCCGTGTTATGTTCGGTGTTTTAGCAGGTAGAACTAACTATTACTATTAAATAATGGCAGACTAGCAAGAAAACAAACATATTAAGTTCCTTGATTTCTCGCTTGCGAATAAGTTGCGTACGTTGAAAGATGTATTGATGCTGCAATGCAACCGTTTGCGATTCACTTGTGTACTTAGACTAATTTACTGCAGGTAATTCCCAAAGAACAGCAAGAAATAAAAATCAGAGTTTTAAAATTGCATCTAAATATCATTAGAGGTTTCATTAGGGTTTCATACTACGAAAAGTGCACATCGTTTACATTGCTTCATATAAACAGTTATTATTCATTGAACCTAGGGCTAAGAAAAATAGCGGGAGACAAAGTTTGAGTTCTTTATAATGGAACTATGGCTGTACTTGGAGCAGTTTACCATATTTATATTGTTATGCAGAAGTTTTGGATTAAGATATAAAATGTTCTAACGATGTGTTGTTAGCTGCAAACACACGGCATGATTTTCAGAAAGTGGGAGACATAATTGTTGTTCACAAGAGGCTGTCCTCGCACATCAGTATGCTTATTTTAGTGAACCTCTTCAAATTTTTGGTCTATGACGGTGATGGTATCCTTACTTTGCAATGTATTGAAAAAAAAATTTAAAATTTTTGCACAATACATGCAGTCCAATTGACGAAACAGCTGACGCTGAAACAAACGGAAAATTAGAATGCCACATACCGATACACTCCGCGGAAGGAACACGCTTGCACGTGGAGGATTACCGTCTGGCTTATTGCATAGTGAAAAACAGCGCAGACCAGACGGAACACGCAGGAGAATGTCACCACAGGAGCTGAATATGCACCAACTGGCCTGAACTTCTCCTGTGTTCTTTTACTAAGACTTGGGAGAGCATTAATATGCAGACGGAATGATCGCTATTTCCTCACTCTCAAGCATTGACCCCTTCTACCTTTCTGTGCTGATGCAATCAACTGATTAATAGCGTAATAAGATATCAGCCAAATCAAATCAGTTTATTCAAACATCCTGAGATGCTTAGGGCACGGACAAAAAGCCAAAGGTGGCTTGACGAGGTCCGTGCTCTTTACTAGGCATAAAGTGGAAAACGCGGAATGTATGAAATACAGGCAGTGAATTAGCAGAAAACGTAGCTGCCCACAAAGCAGAAAGGCGCACAGAGAAAAACTAAAAATGCAGAAAACAAAAGGGAAACAAACTTGAGGTTTCCAACTTTGAGTATTTGCCCGTGAGCCAAAAACCTACAAAAGAAACGTTCAAAGAGAGAGTTCTAAGGGAATAACCGATGGTGTTGTAGTATGTTTTGTGTGTGGGATGCTTTCGACCTTTCATTAGTTGGGCTGACGTGCCGCTGGTGTACGTAAGGGGAGGCCTCGTGATGTCGGGATGTCAGAGGAATGCGCCCATGACCAGGGGGAGACGCACTGCCCAGCCATTCAGACTAGGGGGACTGGGCGGATGTATAAGCTTCAGGTTACTGTTTGATGTGGGCTTGCGGAGATACTTCCTTGCGCATAGATTCTGTATGCTTCTGCTGAGTCAGGTATAATGTTAATTTCGTTATCTCGGAGGCGGGAGCTGACGGCGAGGGCTATTGTGCACTCTTCCGCTTGTGTTCTGTTGACGGTGGCATGCTAATTCTTTGCCCCTCCAGTCGACCACCGCTATTACGTTTTCGTGTCTGGTTAGCCTGCGGCGTCCGTGCACAGTGTGCCGTGGTCACTTGCGTATTTTCAGTACAGGGCCTTTAACCATCTCTGTACGCCATCCGGTAGGGGTTTCAGGGCGTACATTTCGGAGTAAAGGTGCTACTTTAATGCGTGCTTTTAATTTTAGGGCTAGTGGTTTGGGGGAGCTCGCGTGAGCAAATTCTGAGATTGGGTCTTATAATTGTTTGGAAACACGCCTGCCAGTAGAAGTGTTTATGGGTCGTTTTATCCGCTTTGCATTTGAGGTTCTGATTTTTTCAGTCACAGTGTTATTTAAGCCTAAATATAAGAGACGTGCCAGTGAGCTGTAGGTAAAAATGCCTGTCGCCGTTTTTTACGCTCTGTGGATTAGAGCGTCGATTGCTCTATTTCCGCGCCTTTAGGACACGGCGAGATGGTGCGTGATATGTTATACGGTTTACGATTTGAGCCCTGTAGGATGCGAAGAATACAAGCTTCTTTTAGCCCGCGAAGGTGGGTGGTGATCCTTTTAATATGGATAATCTGATGAACTTGATTTTTGAGCAGCGACAGGGCGCACGTGGCCTTCCCATTCGTTTGTACGTGCAGACCCAGCCACCGTACCGCCTGCTTACACGGTTCACGATTTCGCCCTCTGCAATGACAGGATTTGTTGGTGGTGGTTGCGTTTTCCTTCGAAAGTTATTGACCGGGAGCATTTTCGACGTTTCTGCTGTGCACATTGGTTCCCCTCCGTGTGCTTATTGTCGGGTGGCGTTCACTGCTGCTGATCGTGCGTCCTGCAACTATCCACCCGAGCCGCTGGTGGCCGCTGGTGCTATATTGAAAAGCTTGAGGGAAATAACTAAGCCGTGTGGATTCCCTTTTCCTACTAGTGGGATGGGGTTCCATTGAATGTGACCTGGTTCGACTTTAGCTCTCCGATTTTGAGAAAACCTCTGAAGTATTTGTATTTTCGTCGGTCGCACTTGCTTGCCGGCATACTATCCAACTTTCTACTTTGACTCTTTTGATGAATTCTAAGAAATTACTCCGAGACACTCCTCGCAAAACTCAAAAGGATTCTCCCACTGTAGGCTGGAGATGATTATGCGCGAAGAAGAGCCACTGAAAACAGCATTTCCTTAAACGCCTATACAATCTCTCTATATAAAACTTAAGCTGGGTGTCGATCATTTAAAGTGTGACTCAAAAGACCGACGCCGCATGAGAGTAACCACGGCCAATGCCACATGATCGCAGTCGCACCTCATTGCGTTTCTTCTCATTAACAGAACACAGATTCAGCGTTTGCAAATGACAAGAGCTAGACAATTCTTTGTCTTCATTATTATTTGAGGTAACTGTAACTTTCATCAGTGCGACCGCATGGTGAATTTCGAAACATGTTGTAATTTCAAGCCATTTTAAGGTTATTTCAAGTTCAATTCAATTTTTTCTCAATTTGTTTACTTTGGAACCAGTGCATACAAAAGTGGGTGAAAAACACATCAGGGCCCTTAGGAAGTTGCTAATGATTGCTACTTCGCGCCCATGAAATGAGTGCACGAAATTGCATACCGAAGCGCCAAAACAAACAAGTGTAAAATTCGTACAATTTCACGAGCATAAAACACAGGTTGCACAAAAGTTCCAATCCAATGGAATAGCTTAAACATCACTTGTGCGAGACCAACAAAAGGAGAGAAACATCAATCAGAGAATGTTCATTAAAAGCATTCAAATAATACATAAATACTGTGCCAAGAGTACTGGAATTTATTACGATATTTTAGATCTTTCACATATAGTAATCAACTGGACTAAGCTTTACTTGATAGGCGACCAACGAAAAAAAATGAAAAACTAGGAAGGGAGGTGGTTCTTTAAAAAAGTACATAATGCCAAAAGTTAAAATAATTGCAACATTTTAATATATATATATATATGCACAAGTAAACAGCGCAGTTGTTGGCATAGCAGTACCGTTCTGCAAGAAACTGAGTTATTTTTATTAATGATGTCTTTTACGAAACTAGAAAAATTGGGGCTCTTCTCACTGCTAGTGGACATGTGCTGGATATTATTGAACCATTATATGCTAACAATCGGCTACTGAATGAATTGTGAACTGCCGGAAAGTTAGTTATATTCATTTTCACTTCTTGAGAGTCTCTTTGGGGGATCGAGATGCGCTGTAGATTGTTATTTTGCTCATTTTTTCACACTCTCAATGACTGCAAGTACCAGATGCACCTAAAGAACGCGCGACCTTAAGTGAAACTAGAAATGACAACAGAAAAAAAGCGCTTATATAGGACCGCTGGAAACAGCGTAAAGAAGATAATGTGCACACGAGCGCAAAACGAAAGCCCACTGTCATAGTTTCTTTCTTCGTTTCTACCACCGTTGTTTACAGTAGATTTTTTTTCAAGACGGTCGCTTTCTTCTTCAGGCAACAACAACATGAACAGCGAAATAGCGGACGAAAAGATACAGTTACCCTTTTATTGACCTCTCTAAAACTCTTTGCGTCAAGAAGGAAAAGTGCCCAATTTCCCGTTTTTCTGCTTCGTCTCGGTAATGCTATATTTGATAGCATGAAGCGAGGCGATAACCGTTAGCCTGAAAGAGGTCTGCTAGCTGAAGGAAATTGTGTCACGATGCTTGTCGCTGAACTCGGCAGCCGAAGTAAGCGCTGCAAAATATGCCCGCGCAAAAAAGCGGAGGAAAATACCTGTACCCGTTAGCAACGGCAACAGAAGGCGAACTGTTTCGCGCCAAAATGCTACGTATCTGTGATTGCAGAAAGGCTTAAACTTTATTTTATGGCTGAGAAAGGACACCCCGCAGCTCGCAGCGGGCCTCGCGAGTTAAGGTTTCGAAAGCGCGCTCTTCCACCAAACTGCGCTCGCGAGCTCTTCACGTGGGCGCCTCACACAGAATATCCCCGTGCACACCTCGTACTTATGTCGGCGATTTCGGATCTGGCCAAGGCTTTTGTCGTTGACGCTGATCACAGAATAGCAGCTATGGCGTGGAAAAAGGTGTTTGAGGCCGTCACAGACGCCTACGTGCTGTTTTATATATCTATCGCCTACGTATGTGTCTTTACACACAAAAATACGCGTGAACCTGCATGCCCACGTGCGAAATGCCTGGTCTGCTTGTAGTGAGGAAGCATAGCCGTGTTATACTGCGATGCTATGTGCGCCTAGCCATATTTTTAAACAACAGATGAGCGTTCCTCATTCCCGACGATTTCGGTGTCGGTTGAGACTTCCACGAAAACGAATGAGAGGAGATGAGACGGCACTAGGAGAAGGGAACAAAAAAGGAGCCTGGGCTGAATCGAGAGTGATGTGATGGGAGGAGTCAGCAGCTGCACCACTGCGAAGTGCGCCACAATGTGCGATGAATCGATGCGAGCTAGTTGGTCTTTGGAGAATCGTTCAATGCGATGCCGGAACGCAGTAGAAATAATGCGAACTATTGGAATAATAAAGACCTTTCTTGACTCTGGAATAGATGCTATGGGCATCCCCGACTGTTATACGCGCAATCTTCCCAAAGGCCAGGAGATAGTGAACTTGGAAATGCCCAGCTCGCCGATATCCAGCGCTGCATAGCGCAGAATCAAGTGCAGAACGGCGAGAAAACATGCTGTAGAGAGTTTTAAACATGTTTCCAAAAAGGTTTCAGTAAGCAGCGAGCGCACGTTAAAATGCACTAACAGAGGTCTTGTGAACGGAGATGTTTCAGCTCACCATCGCAAGCACAGCGCGCGACATACGTAGAATGCTAGAGGATTATTCAGTGACAGCAGGTCAAAAAACCAAATAGAAATGCACAATAAAATATCTCAGCGTCTATCTGTGGATTTAAAAGCTGTTCACAATGACGAGCACGAGTAAGGCCAGGAAAGTATTACAGAGTTTCTACAGTGCCGCATAAGAAACGGGTTTGAAATAGTGACCATGAAGACTGTAAGGTGAAAAGTTCAGTTCGTGGTAGATTCTTGATCATGATACTTCAAGAAATTTTAGACAGTTGCCAAATGACTCAAATCCTGGAACGTGCTTGAACGCGTTTTATAACTTTGAACATTTCATGCGACGAGGAGCCGAAAGTGATAAGACACGTGAGGAGGCGACTAGTATTTTTTTATATCGTTTAAATGTGACAGGGAACGGAATTTTTAGTAAGGATTCTACTTTTATCACATGCGCAACCGTATGAAGATTCAAAATATCGCAGCGTATTCTAGGCAAGGCGGCAATTGAGGCTGGTTGGTTGCACTAAGTTATCGGTTTCTGGCACTACCACTAGAAACCTACAAGGAACAAAGCAGCTTCAAAAGACCAGCCCGCAGTGGAGAACTGGTTTATTCAGAAAAAGAGGGGGAGGGTACATTAATAGACTTCGCGCGCTTGGCCAGATCCTTGCACTAAAGCAGTCTTTTAATGCCGAGCTATGTCACACTTGCGAGCTATCTGCGCTTCTTTATTACTGTAACTTCCGCTAACATGACAGAGGGGGTGCTTTTACACTGATCTTCGCCAGTCTGTAAAATCCCAAAGGCCTATATTTTCTCTCTTTTCGTTTGGTCTCGCGCATTTGCGATGACTGCGGTTTTGCTGAAAGCTGGGTTCCCATTGATCTGGTCGGCATTATTGCGATGCTTCCTAGGCTTAATAATCGGGCAGCTGCCAGTTCTGGCACTATAACTCTTGCCGCATGACGAGTAAATAGTGTAAATAGTACCTGATTCACAATCAAGACAATTCTTTCATGTGATATTTCACAAGTGCTCGTCTTTTTCTTCATCTCCGTACCCATCTTTTGTAGAGGGTTACATACTTTCGGATGGCGCTAAGCACGAGGGGAACTTCATATCTGTTTTCAACTTTCTTGAAGCATGGAAAACTTTGCGCACATATCTAATGACAAGCACCCTGTTTGCGAACCCAGCTCACTTTCTCAGTTGCCTTTCTTTGTTAGGCAGCTACCTTCGTAGGCTTTTTTCTGACACAGGCGCTATCACATCGGCTGGATAGCTACTCATTTTTAGCCTTAATAGTAATAATAATGATAATTGGTTTTTTGAGCAAAGGAAATGGCGCAGTATCTGTCTCGTATATCGTTGAACACCTGAACCGCGCCTTAAGGGGAGGGATAAAGGAGGGAGTGAAAGAAGAAAGGGAGAAAGAGGTGCCATAGTGGAGGGCTCCGGAATAAGTTAGACCACCCGGGGATCTTTAACGTGCACTGACATCGCTCAGCACACGGACGCCTTAGCGTTTTTCCCCCATAAAAACGCAGCCGCCGTGGTCGGGTTCGAACCCGGAAACTCCGGATCAGTAGTCGAGCGCCCTAACCACTCAGCAACCGCGGCGGGTATTTTTGGCTTTTAAAACTGATTTTCAGGCTACGCTTTACCCGATGTGCACGTGATTTCTCAATGCAATATAACAGCGCTCTGTTTGCGAAACTCATTTTTACTAACTTAGAAAGGGTTGAATGATTGCTTGAGAAGTTTTTTTTTTCGGATTAAATCATGTACAGTCTGCGCCATTCTTGTGTAGAGCTCTCGAGCAGGACGCAACGGCAGGTTATGATGTTAGGGCAAACTACTCGGATCATCTACAGCTGAAAGGCTATGCGGATTTACTTCTCACAAGCGTTGCCTTTAATTCATAGCAGATTTGGTGAGGTGTCACTTTGTTTGCAAGGCGGTGCGCCGCTCGAGCGCAGTACATATAGATGACGCAAACTGTACAGCCAACATTTGTAGTTTTATTTCGTTGTATCTGGGCATCCAATAATATAATCACTGAGCTGATCGGTTAATTAGGGCATGGCGAAAACTTCTTGAAAAACACCTAATATATTAGCCAATTCCAAGCAATTTGATTTTTCAAAAGGGAATCGTAGCAGGAACTCATCGAAACGTCTCGAGCAATTAAAATTGTGCAAACCTGAATTTCGGCACTCGGTTCCTTTTTGCCACTTATATATGCGAAATGACCGACGCAATAGAATGTCCTGTACTAATGCCACTGTTTTTAACCTATGCCTTCGAGCCAAATTCAAGGCACATGCAAGCAAGGCACTTTTCCAGCAGGTGTATAAAACTTGTTGCACTAATACAGCACTTATTCTCGAACTTGACAGCACCAAACAATAATAAAGTTTTCAAATGCAGGTAACAGAACCTTAACCGAGATGCTCAAGTACGTGTCCTTTACAACCGCGGGCGCTAAGGTTACCGGCGTGCCTGCCGTCAGGAATGCAATGATGTCCTCAAAGCCCTGGACTATAAAAGGGTTATCCAGCTGGAGTCTAGAAAGACGCTCTTGTTAAAATGTTCGACGCTTTTCAGGCATGTATCCTTACCGTCGATTATTGTACGAAGCGATTCCTTGCATTGTAGATGCTAAAACGGCGCGGAACAAGCCAGTACAAAGAAGGAACTCACGACGACACGAGTGCAGTATCGACTGTTTATTTCTTGCAGTTTCCACACATAAATACGTGAACCGCCAGCATGGAAAGGAGCAAACAGGACAAATGATGCACACTTAAACTCAGCAATTCGCTGGTCGTTATCGATCCAGAAACGTGAGCTCTTTTCTTGCTAGTGCCAGTGATGCCGCGATCACACACTTGTAACCTGCACGTACAATATCCATAGCCTCGACAATCTCTCTCACCTGCTTGTCTTTGCGGCGGCTAATAATTTCACTCCATTCAAACAAGGGCACGCATCGCTTTTCGCGGCCCCGTTGCCTATATTGGGTCTCACATAGACGACAGAGCACGCTTAGGTCGCACTGTTTTCGCTCATTAAGATTGCAATGTGTTTATTTAACCTATTGTTTGCGCATCTCGCTCTCTGCCCTATACACTCATGGCGACAAGACAACAGTACGCGGTAAAATATATCCTCAATAAAAAAAAAATAGAAGTGGCAAATCGTTTCTCATGGGCGATTTTCTACATTTTTTTTCGTTTGGTTAAGGCATCGATTAATTCTTTTGCCAAGCATAGACAAATTAATTGCGCCGAAAACACCGCTTCAACGCCTGCACGTTTTCCATTTTTTTTTAGTCTCTGGGGATCAGGAAAATGTAAAGGATTGCAACTACTTTAATGCTATCTTGCTGTCCCCTTGTATCTTCCTGCTTGTTTGATCGCCATGATTTCTTTAATTTTTTGGGCCTTCAGCTATAAAAGCCGCAAGTTGCTATGGGTCCTCGGAATCAGACAGTTGTCTAATCTGTAATGCTAAGCCTTATTGAATAATGTGGTGACATAATCTTAGCGCATTTGTGAGGGAACTGTTGATAAAATTTCTCTCTGCCGGCTGAGAAAGCGCTGATACCATTGGTAGTGGAGATTTTCTTGCACGAGGTTCATAACGCCAATACAAGTGGTTGTTATGAAATTGAAGTATCAGGTCTAAGAACTTCATGGACTCCTTGTCGTGAAGCTCATGCGTCGAAATTAATCGGGTAAATATAGCTTGAAGATGTAAAGCGCATTTCTAGCGTTCGTATCAAAATCTGTGTTAGCATTGTCAACGATAATCAGAAAGCGTCCCCAAATGTAAACATTTTGAGCACGTTGGAACCTCTTGAGTGTTTTTTTTTTATCTTATCCTCTAATGCAAGACAAGCAGATTAGGAAGATTATCGAGGATATGAAAAAAAATTGCCGGTGGTTTAGCATTGCTAAGCCCGAATTATTGTTTGAAAGCTCAGTGTTTTGCAGGTGGACACTACCACCACGCACCTGGAAGTGTAGTTGAGTTTCCACTCGCCCAGGGAGCCAGTTAAGCGCGTCTTCAACTTTTTCATCACTAATGCCAATTAACCTAATGTACGCCGGCGGCCTGTGTTCTAATGACACGTTTCTGCAGTAATAATTTCATCATCAACGCCTGTTGCTCTAGAGCCGTGTCTCTGCCACAACGTTGTCCACGCCAACGCATGCAGCGCAGATTACTCCGTCACTACAGCCACATAGCTCAAATCACCAGTATTAGTTTCACAACAGTGTTAGTGGATGAACGATACGATGTGCAATGCACAGCGCAGTGTGTGTTGCAGTTAAAAGGAGTATAGACACCTAATTCTGACGGCACGTTTTCTTCTCTACATTGATGCGTAATATACTACTATGCATGAATCACCGTGCGCGTGGTATTCTTAGACGACCGCAAAATAATTTATAACCAAATTTTGCTTTCATGCTGTTTCCGTTTCAACAGCCGAATGATGATTGGAATGTCAATGTCTGCTTATAGCTCACGTGAGGCACAAAAACAAAACTGCAATACAATCTCTGCTACATTCATTGTGATTCCATCTCTTGAGGCAGGCTGTTTTTAGAATTGCAGTGAATTGACACAACGAAGCAGCGATTATATCGCAGTTTTTTTGTGCCTCGCGTGACCTATAGGCACGCGCTCACGTCACAGTCATCGCTCGGCTGTTGAAACTAAAACCGAAACAGCACGAGAAAGAAATTCGATTATAAATTATTTGGCGGTCGTTGGAGAATACCAAGCAGTAATCCGTTGCTTGCGCATCGTTACGAAGAAAACAGGAACCCAAAAGTTAAGTGTCTGTACTACTTTCACACGAGGCGGGTTCGACTGCGGCGATAGCGTAGTACTCTCACGCAGCGGCCTGCGAAGCTGATGTTTTGCGCCGCCGCGATTTGGAGTCCCACTCGCGGTTATTTATTTCATATGTTTTTATTTATTACTTTCACATGACGCAAAGCCACAAACACCGCAAGAATATTAACAACTCAAGCATGGAAACTTTCCAAGATCTTGGTCGGGATTGACCGATCGGTATAATGGGTTCGCGCTTGTATTGGAAGTGCAGGAAACAGGTGTGTGGGCGGGGCGTCACTGGCACAATCAGGAAAAGAGCTCACGTTTGTAGATTGATGATGGCGACCGGCAGAGGACTGAGTTTAACAGTCGGTATAAGTTTACCTAATTGCTACTTTCCGTTTCATGCTGGCGGTTCCTGTATGTATTTGTAAGTGGCAACGCCAAGAAATAAACACCCGATAGTCAGCACCGGTCTCGTCGTGTGTTCAGTCTTTGTACCGTCTTATTCAGCGCTGTTTTACTAACATGAATCGCCAACTCGCCCAAAAAGCAACACTTCTGCTTTGTCGGTTTTAGCAGGGAACATAAGCGTAAGTCTTAACTGTTTACATTCTTGGATTTGTTTCCCAAGATGGACCACGTTGATCATATACAGAAGCCATGTTATAGTGCTCTAAACTCACGGCGCAAAAGAGAAGAACACATGTGTTCTTCTGTTTTGTGTCGTGGTATTAGCGCATTATGACATGGCTTCTGTAGACGGTCACCAACTAGCCGGACAACAGCTCTTGTTAGGTCCATACCGGCACAGGTGTGTGTGACCTGTTTCCTTTCTTGCTTCATGATTTATTCTTTGAAGTTTGTCTGAGAAAAATTATTTTTCAAGGTGGCTAGCGATATGCACTTGCCGTCATGTTCTTTCATAACGGCGAACTAACTCTTTATTTGGACAGCAGCAATGATAACTTGTTGCACTTCAGGAAAACCAGACTTTCCTTAGTGGTGCACTATCTTCTTCTTTGTTGAGATTATTTCATGGCACACTATACGCCTTCACCATGCTCAAAAGTTGTTCTGAAGAAAGATGAAGATACGTAGCTCCCCCCCCCCCCCCCCCCCCCCTTCCCCCGCTTTTGCTGCAGCAACGAGGCCAAGTAGAAAATCTCCTCCAGCGCAACGGCGATACCTTCTGGACTTATTCCCGCGTCGGAAGACCGTCTTGACCACAGCTCCAGATCTTTTTCTTCTTCTTTACCTCAGCTCCAGATCACTTGTTCTTCTTCCTCTTCTTCTTTTGAGGCGGCGCGGGCTAGCGGCATGCACCGTGTCAATAATAAGGCTCGGGCTTAGGTTAGTTGGTGTTAAGGCATGGTTTAATAACGCGAGAGACAGGATAGTACCCAGAGCACATAAAACAAACGCTGGTTGTCATTGGCTTTTTGTTCGCAAAAGCGCTACTGCTATACTTTTGGTTTAGACACAGCACCGTTTTGTGCGGTTTGTGCCTTCTCCCATTTCTCCGCACTCTTCAATCAAGAGCCAAAGGTTGACCATTTGGGACAGAGAAGGAGGTAGTTTTTGTGCTTCCGCTGGAAGGCTGTAGTGCAGTTTGTTTGCGTTTGAAAGCGTCATTCCTTTTTCTTTCAGACAACAATCAATGATTTCTAGGTCTTCTTGCTAGGTCGAGTGGATGAGTCGCGCAGTTCCTCCAGTTGCTCGAGGTTAGACATTCTCGGTGTGAAGCAGACACTGTAAGCCAGGCCTGAGCCGAGTGTGGGACGAAATCTCGTGTGGTCGGGGACATTTGATTAAAGCTTAGAAGTGAACGCCAACCAAAAACAAGAATAAAAAACGACGTTTAGGCACTCTCTCGGGAGCAAACACGTCGTGTTTTCTTTTTTACTTTCGGTCAACGTGGATTTTCAAGTTTTATTAAGGACGAAGTTTTGGTCGAAAATTCATCATCTCTCAGTAAAAAAAAAAAAAAGCCACAGGACGGTTACTGTTATGTAACGCGAGGTGCAGCGATAGCTGTTTAGGCGTTCAGTTTTCGGGATATATTTCTGGCGCACTGGTGTAGTGGGCGAAAAGCACCCCGCACTGGCAGGCGGCTGTTGGAAATGGAGCCACCCGTAGGCTTTCGCGACCAAGGTTGACTGTGAAATAAGGTGACATCAGACCACGAGACACAAACAGACGTACAACGTTAATAAATGCCTTAACACATGCTGCGTGGTGTCATGCGGGATGATAGCTGTACCCGGATTGCCATAGTAACCATGGTAACCGGTGGGTGCGTTACCACGGTAACCATGGTAACGCACCTACCGGTTACGGTAACGGCGACACACAAGCCAGGGACGGGCGCCTAACAGCAATGGCTGTAAAAAAACAGGGCTCAGCACACTGTCTTACTGTACTGCATTCAAGAGGCCACACACAGTTGTTCTTGCCTCACAGGCCTGAATGAATAATTTCATGTTACTAAGAAACTACTAGACCTAGAAAGAACTGTCACTTAAGAAATCATATTACTAAACAAAGGCAACTCACATCAATGTCAAGTGCACTAAAAAGGTCACCAACGGAGCTTACAATGTCGAATGCTCCCATGATATCTAAAAATACTGCTTTCGTGGCATCCCTCGGCTACTCTTTTGCTCAACATTTGTCAAAATGTTCATAGTTGCATCCATTGTGCATCTATGCCTACGAATGCCAGGAATGAACACTGAGAGCACTCTCGCCACTACTGAAGCCTAAGGCCGATCAACTTCTCCATCACTTTGCTGAAGGAAATGATCAGGCTCACTGGACGAAAGGAGTCCAGAAGCAGGTGCATTCAAGGGATTAAGACAGGGTCACAAGAAATCATTCATGACTGGGCAACTGATTTCTGGACCCATAGGTCTTTAAATATCAACGATATTTTAGTATTCCCCTCAGGCCGCAGATTTTGAAGCATGCCGTAAGTAAAAGCGTCAAGTCCGGGAGCAGCCTTTGGACGGCATGCTGAAAGAGACCGTTAAATTTTTCCGATTGTGACCTCTGAATTCAAATAGAAGTGTTGCGCATAGAATCAAACGCTAACCTCTTGCTGTGCATATCTAGACGAATTCTTAAATTCATCTCAATCCACCTACGCGCCGGGACTACAAGTTAGTCGACAGAGCTTATCAGCAAGTAATCTTTCGGGAGCGCCCTGTGCTAATGCAACAGTTCGGGATAAGGTATTCTGAGCGACGAGTCCACTCTAGGCGCGCATTATCATCCAGAGCCTCGGTAATGTTGTCGGAAGAGTCAATGGGCTGCTGCGATCACGCCAGCGTTCTGTGCCTAACTTCTGCAGACGTTTACGCATTTGCTGTTCATCGGGCTGGAACAAATACAAACAAATAGGCGTATATGGCAATCACCGCCACGGGGCTGCTGTCTGTATGGCGCAAAAAAGGTTTTAAAAAATGCGTTTTCTCTTGCACAACGCATACGTCTGCACATTCGCTCACTAAACCTTGTTACAGGTTTCAGGTTTAATTACAACAGCCTAATAATGACTTCAGAATCGAGCGCAAGTGCTGCCAGCTAGGTTCCTGCGGCCGACAGCGTTCACACCCATGCGTGAAATTTGAGCGAAGCATTATATTGGCAGCCTTTCCTTTGTATTTGTGCTCAACGGACGGGATTCCTTTCGAAAACACGCTATCAAGTGTACGAATTTCAGGGACATGTCCAACAGTTATCCTTTGTTGTTCTTGCGTCGTTATGTAAAGTGATTTAGCATTATTTCATATATATATATATATATATATATATATATATATATATATATATAAATATATATATATATATATATATATATATATATATATATATATATATATATATATATATATATATATATATATATATATATATATATCAGCAGACAAGTTAAAGGAAATGAGGGGCCCGTTTGACAAATTTATGAAGGGAGCCAACAGTCACCGAAACCATGGTGCATAGGGGAACGTTAATTTTTGTTTTTTAATGTGTTATGCTTATCAGTAGGATAATAATTCTTAGATTAATAAATTGCTTAAAGAAAATTACTTTATAAGCAGCATAAAAAACAACCATGCCGCCGGTGGGATCCGAACCCACGACCTCCGAATATCGCGTCCGGTGCTCTTACCAACTGAGCTACGGCGACGGCTGTCCAATCTGCTGCTCTCGTGGGTATTTATGTTTACTGGGTGTAAGCGAGCCTTGAGAGTGTTCACCAGCGCCACCCTCGACCATAGCGGCGGACGTAGCACGTCCTATGCACCTTGGTTTCGGTGACTGTTGGCTCCCTTCATATATATATATATATATATATATATATATATATATATATATATATATATATATATATATATATATATATATATGTATTAAAAGTTGAAAACGCTTCATTTAGCCATAGATTTATTTTGAGTCGACGTTTCGGACAGAGCCTGTCCTTTCTCAAGACTGAGGTTACAGGGGTCTTCTTCCTCTTCTTAAGGTGAGTTGGCACTGGCACACATGTACGACACATGAACAAAAGAAACAAACGGAGGCAAAGAATACTAGAAAAGATACAGATACAAAGGGAAAAAAGGGGAACAAATAAAAAAGAAAAACGTGTTGTCCCCCGCCGCCCACCCCGAAGCCGCGGGGAGCCGACCCCGGACGAGAGAAAAAAAAAGAAAAGAAAACACGGAGCGGGAGGGGAGAATGGCTACCCATCAAGGTAACAGAGCGGCGGCGTGTAAGGTGCCCAGGAGCAGACGGTGGCGGGATCGCCCTACACACAAATGTTAAAGACGCGTGCACTCGCGTGCCCCAACCATAAAGAGTAAACAAATAAACAGAATAAAATGCAGACAGGGCCGGAGCTTCCGTCATCTGGAACCACTTCGGCAGCCAGAGCCAAGGCCGAATCAGCGGCGCCGTGAGCTTAACTAAACACACGTGCACTGTGCATGAAAACTCCCAGACACACCGCAGTAAAACATCCGAGCTCATGCCAGTGTCGTTTGGCGGCTAAATGACAATGGCGGGAGCATTTAAGCGAGTAAGGTGTACAGAAACAGACGGTGGCGGAATTGTCAACATATATAAATTGGAGATGCTTGCACACGCGTGACCTGGCCAGAAAAAGTAAACAAATAAACAGAATAAAATGCAGACAGGACCGGAGACTTCCGTCATCTGGAACCATTTCGGCAGCCCGAGTCAAGGTAGAATCAGCGGCGCCGTGGAGCTTAACTACACACACGTGCACTGTGCCTGAAAACACCCACAAAAGAAAAAAAAGTGGAAAAACATCCTAGTTCGTGAAAGTGTGGTGTGGGAGGTAAATGTGAATGGCGTGAGCACTTACGCAAAGGTTCTTCAATTGCACCCCGTCGTCAATGTAATCGAACTGGGAAGATAGGGGCGGGATGGGGTAGGGAATGAAGAAATTTGTGTGAGCTTGAAAAAGATGTCGCTGGCAAGAAACGACCGAGGTATGTCAAGCTGCATCTCGTAATGTCAGCAACGGCCCTGCAAGGGGCGGATGGAGGACAATACACCTGGACTTTCATTAATGCCGTGAGGAACTATTTCAAATTTGTAAATGAAGTACGACTCGCGTTGTTCTCTTTCCCCGGGTGTTGTGGAACCTAGAGTCACTAAATAAAGGCTTGGAGTACCGTCACTGCAGCACGGCAGTAAGCAGGGGCGGCCATTTTGTTGTTTATCATTGTTGCCAGATTGCCGCTTCGGCGACCTCGCCGCTAACTTTGGCTCGGCCATTTTGTAAACAACGCTGTTAGCCACCCTGAGCTGCAGCGGGGATCGTAGCCGTACGGATGCAAACAGTACAGCTGTTGCCTTCAGTTTATGCTTTCGTCGTGCGGAGACACCCCTTGTATTATGAACTTAAATATTCCAGGTTATTTTTTATTATTCTGGGCAATTTTTTCTTTACTCTGCGCAATCAGCGTTGCGCTGTTCGTATGTTTTATTATATATTGCGATAGGCGATCGCCTCCTCAGTAGATGCTGTTGCTATAACACTTCAGGCGTTGTCTTTTAAACTTGCTTTTATTTTGTGGGAGCTAATGTGCCAACACCGCGGGAGTATTGCTAATGGCTCATAGTAGGCAGTGGTCGAATACAATGCTACTACGGGTATCGTCGCGGTTACTCCACACTTTTACTGCAGAAATATACGAGCGCTCCGGCTGAGCATTCACGGTGATTAAGGCAAGGGTAACCCCGCTGGAGGTAAAATAACGCTCGGCGCACTAGCGACTTCTTCAAACAGCGGCTTAATCTGGAGTGCTGAGTTGCTCGAAATCATCGCGGCTCACGAGTTGCAGCCATGCACGCAGTCGAGCACCATCGCAACACTAGGACTACCACAGTTTCCCGACTGAAAACGCATAAGCCACAAAATGGCAGCCCACATGAACCGTCGCAGTGTAAACAAATATCACGTGATTCAAACTGACCAATGATCGTGGCGGCGGCACAGAACAATAGGAGAAAAGAGTGCCGGTACTCTAAGTCTTTATTTAGTGACTCTAGTGGAACCCACCCTGTAGGACTGTTAACTTAATTGCATCAAATGGGTGGTTTCGCTCATTAATGTGTTTTGACAAGGGAAGGTCGGGTAGGGATAAGATATGCGCGCGGTGGTTAATTAAGCGAATTCGTAGAGGGTTGACGGTCTGTCCAATGTACTGCATACTGCACACACTGCATTCTAGAAGGTATATTACGTTGCAGGAATCACAATGAAAGTTGCCATTAATTTCCCATTTGAAGCCTGAAGCTGTGCTTACTGCACAGCTTGATGTTTGTATGTGTTTGCAGACCTGGCATCTACTTTTCCCACAGGGCCGGCACCCCAAAACCGGCTGGTTATTTGTTTTTGAGTGTACTAGAATATTTTTAATGTTTTTTGGTCGTCTGTAGACCACGTGAGGGGGAGCAGTGAAAATTTTGGTGAGGCGCTCGCTTTGTTCGAGGATGTTGAAATGTTTTCTGAGGATTTTGTTTACGTTAGGCGGGTTACTGATGAAGGCAAGTACGAGATTTGCCCGGTTATCTGTTTCCTCGTTGAGTTTAGATGCCTTTTCAATGGCATCGTCGACAATGGCGGGGGGTATCGTTGCTTAATGAGGACGTCTCGCATGCGTTTGGAATTTTTTACGAAGTCCTCGTCTTGGGAACATATTCTCTTAAATCGATGTGCCTGAGAGTATGGGATGCTTGTTTTAGAGTGACGAGGATGGCAGCTTTGGAAGTGTAGGTATTGTTGGCGGTCCGTCGGTTTTCTATATAGGCACCGTGCAGGAGTAACTCCGGCGCGATGCGCGCGCCCCTCGCGGCGGAAAGGGCAGACCGGGTGGGAGACGCGCGCCGGCCCGCGCCGCTCGGATGCAGCAAAACTGCCCGGGAGCGCGTCGTATTCTTCCTTCGCTCGTTGCTTTGGGGATATTCTGTGGTCACATTTCAATTGCTGCGCAGCAGTCTACAATAGCACATACTTGAACTCCCCAGGGACAATGTTCTTCACGGCCCCAAACAAGTTCTACGATCCGAAGCGACGTGAATGGCTCTTGTCCCGACGGGCAGTGAGGCGGCGATCATGTCAGGATTCGCAGCATGACGTTGCCAAAAGAGAAAAAGAAGGCACTCACAAACCCCTGCATTCGTAATTTTTCTCACCATCTGAAATAAAATCGAGCTATTCGGCAATGTGGCCCTTGTAGTTTCTGTTCCCATTTAGCCTAGCCGACAGAACGAAAGGGCGTGCTCTAGGAACCACAGAACGCGTGCGGTAGCACGCGCCGAAGCAGGTTGTATTTGCATAATGCTCAATTAACCTGTGGTTTGGTCACGATATGAGCAAGTGTTTGTCAGTGCTTTTGTTCCCTTTGGTGAATTGTAACATTTTTTTTCAGGGAAGGGCCCCACAAACACTCGGCTCCGACACAGGCTAAAAAAATGTGTCCATTTTCCAATAATAATAGTCTTTAAATAAAATGATACAAAATTTTATAGTTACAATGATTTCCTCAATCATCATACAGATGCGAAAACAAAATTTTTAAAGAAAATTGTCTGTTGAAGGCAAATAAAAAATTTAAATTCGTATGTTCCAGTCGGAAAATTTGTATTTAAAGGGTCAACCTAGTATACTGGATCAGCTACTTCCTGTGCGCATACCAGTGCAGTGTGGAGAGAATTATCAAAGGGCGTCTTATTGAGATTCGCTGCGAAGACCACCACTACATGCCGTACGTCCTTTAAAAACTATTCTGTCATCAGGAGAAGAGGAATCCGACCCACCGGAGAGATAATTGAAGCCTTTGAAAAAAATTCTGCCAATCTACTACGTCAGTTATCTCAATTATTCTCACAGGCAGGGAGATGTCGCTTTCTATGAGCCTAGCTGGCCGACGTACGCGAATTTTCAGGCCTTTCGTCAGCTCCTGGTATCTTTTCTCCGTTTCAGCTCCTCCTCCCTTCATTCCTTTTTCCTCCGTACCCTTTCCTTCCTTCTACGTCGCCACTTCCTTCGCAGTGTTCTTTTTATTTTCATTCTCGCAGCTTTTGCCTAAGTGCGTCCTCACCTCTCACAACAATCCGGCCGTCCCGCTTGATCGACTTGCTCATGGTTGGCTTTGTGTCGCGTTGTACATGTGGGGGGTGCCACAAACCTTGTTCTGTATTTTCTACTTCTTTCTTCACCGTATTTTTTATCCCCTCCCTTCAATACGTTGCTGTGTGTTGCTTCTTGCCCTTGGGCACCCTTCTCATTGTGTCGTCTGCTCCGTTTCTCGTGCTTTGCTACTTGGAAACAGACTCCCAGCATAAAACCAGGGCGCATCCATGTCTCTCTGTGTGGTGTCTTCATGTTCCCGCACTGTTTATTTATCGCTGTGTCACTCCAACTAGGCCAAATAGCCCCCACTTCGCTGCAAATATCCCGAAAACTTTCCGACGGCCGCCCCAAACTGGACGCGCGCCCGACCCAGGCGGCCGCGACTCTCCCAACGCATCTGCTCCGGAGGCCACCGGCAGCGCTGCCTGTTCGCCGAGAGTGCTGCTCCCTGGTTTCCTGCACGGTGCCCATACACCGGTGGTAAGTAAGCCTTTGTTTACCGAAATCTCCACATCTAGAAAGTTAATTGTGGTGTTGGAGTACGTGTAAGTGAAAGATATGTTGGGGTGGACGAGGATGAAGTTTTCAATAAAACGTATGAGTTCTTGCTCTGTGTCAGTCCATATTAAAAAGATGTCATCCAAGTAGCGTTTGTATAGGGTGGGCTTAATGGGGCAATCTTTCAGAAATTTGGATTCAATACTATGCATGAAGATATTGGCGTAGGTGGGTGTCATCCTTGTACCCATGGCTGTGCCATTCATTTGCAAATAGTGTTCACTGTTAAATTCGAAGTTGTTAGATTCGAGTGCGATTTTTGCCAGTATTTCTAAAACACGTGGGGTAGGGGTTTCCTCCTTTCTGTTTTGTTCATACGTTTCGATAAGAGATTTAATGCCATCGGAATGAGGAATGTTTGTGTAGAGAGAGACTACATCTAGTGTTGCCAGGAATGCTCCTTCCGCGAGTTTGAGACCTGCTATTGCGCGAAGGAAATTGTTTTTGTCACGTATGTATGATGTGTGCGTTGTTGGAATATGTATAATTAGTGTGTCAATGTAACTGGAAATTGGTTCTGTAATCGTGCCGATGCCGGATACTATAGGGCGGCCAGGATTATGCTTTTCGTGGATTTTCGGTAACATGTAGAATCGGCCCGGCGACGGGTGTGGTGCTCTGAGGGCTCTAGATAACCGTAGGGATATGTCCCCATTCTTCGCAAGTTGACCCAGGGTCTCCGCTACAAAATGTTGGTATGGCGCTGTTGGGTCTGCTTGAAGACGTTGATAGAACCTAATGTTAGAGAGTTGTCTCAAGCCTTCTTCAATGTATTTTTCGCTGTCCATGTCAACTATACCACCTCCCTTATCCGCTGGCTTTATGATTATATCTGTCCTTCTGCTCAGAGCCTTCAATGCATCCCGTTCGTATTAAGACAAGTTCTGCCACCCTGGAGTGTGGTTCTTGTAGGCGTAAATAATGTCTTTCTGGACAGCGTTAATGTACATGTCCAAGTATTTGTCTCTTCCTATACTAGGAGTCTAGTAGTGGTTAGTAACGACGAGCTCTCTGCTATCCGCGGTAACCCGCGCCCGATCGAAGAAGTATTCCCGGAGTCGCAACATTCGTGCAAAGTTGTCCAAATCTTTTAACACCGAGAATTCGCTGTATTTACCGGTGGTAGGGCAGACTGTAAGGCCTCGAGAAAGGATGGATCTTCCCTCTGTCGTTGTTGCCCTGGTTGATAGATTAATAATATTATTCTGGAAAGCAAAGTCGGCGCTTGGAACCGCAGGATTATTATTAGTAGTAGATGCTGTCATTACAGATCGTTCTACGCGTCTTTCTTGAACTGTTGATGTTTGTGTCGTTCTACTGGATTTGTTGTTGGAGTTTATTAAAATGGTGGGGTTAATATATGCAGCTGCCTCCGTTTTTGATTCTTTTTCGCTTGTTACTGAATTTGACCACGCGTGTTGTGGAACCCTGTCTCGAATGAATTTTTTACGTTTGGTCTCGCGTACCTCAGCCGCTCTCTTTTCCTCAAAGAACATAAGTTCTGTGGCCTCCAGCGCGGTAAGGGTAATTTGTTGATAAGCACGACTCTCTTCCATTCTCAGAGCCACCAACGCCTTCTCAAAGTGGTCAATGGTAACTACAAGCAAATTTAAAGAGGCAGATTGTAGTATACGATTTTGTGTGTGTGCGTGCGTGCGTGCGCGTGCGTGCGCGTGTGCGCGTGCGTGCGTGTGCGTGTGCGCGCGTGTGCGTGCGTGCGTGCGTGCGCGTGCGCGCGCGCGTGTGTGTGTGTGTGTGTGTGTGTGCGTGCCTGCGTGCGTGCGTGCGTGCGTGCGTGCGTGCGTGTGTGTGTGTGTGTGTGTGTGTGTGTGTGTGTGTGTGTGTGTGTGCGCGTGTGTGTGTGTGTGTGTGTGCGTGTGTGTGTGTGTGTGTGTGTGTGTGTGTGTGTGTGTGTGTGTGTGTGTGTGTGTGTGTGTGTGTGTGTGTGCGTGCGTGCGTGCGTGCGTGCGTGCGTGTGTGTGTGTGTGTGTGTGTGTGTGTGTGTGTGTGTGTGTGTGTGTGTGTGTGTGTGTGTGTGTGTGTGTGTGTGTGTGTGTGTGTGTGTGTTGCTGCGCAAATAAAGACGAGGACACAAGGAAGAAAGACACATAGAAGACACGAGCGCTGTGTCCTTGTCTTTATTTGCGCTGTACATTTCCATCATGAATTTCCTGCAGTTCGAAGTTAGACTATTTGTTGTACGTGTGAGCATACCTGCGAAGTTTCTATGCACAGAGAAACACTACTCGTGTAGTGGCTATTCTTACTTTGCGAAATGCGTTTAAAGCAACTGCGCTATCAAGTACTCTGCTGGAAGCATACATTATTAAGGCGGAAGCTTTTAATGACTCATTGTCAAGGTCATCTGCCGATAGCAGAAACTGTCACACATTTCCGGCCTCCTGATTAGTCTCCTCTGTTTCGTGACGTCACTAACGTCACTGTCGTCAGGCGCTTGAGGTGGCCCCGATTGGACGCTGTGTGGCCGGACGTCAGTGTCGCGAGGCGCACGTGGCGACCGTCTGCTTGGGTGTGGTGTGGCGGCGGCGGTAGCGGCAGTTTACTTTGCGGTATCGTGTGGGAAGGATGCCCCGTCTCGCCAAACCAGTGTCTCCCAACACGCGACGTGCGGCAGCCGCTAAACGCAAGCGGCGCTCAAGAGAGGCTGGGCGTATACGTCGCATGAATAAACAAACATTCTCATAACAGTGTAAAAGTTGTGTGCCTCCGCGGCGTTTCCGACGCATCAAATCGCCATCGGCAATGGTGTCAGGCTTCTGCCGTTTCACACTTCAGTTTCGACAAAGTGCGTTCTGTCATTTTTTTTTACCTGAACAAAAACGCAAGCACCAGATAGTGGTCTTTATTTGGCCTTCGCCTCGTCATACTGCTGCCGCCGCGGCGCGGCCGCGATTCTGTCCTGCGGTCGTCAACTCACCAGCAACCTCTAAGCCACCGCGGCGGGTACTCCAAGGCAGAGTAGAGCGCAGAAACACAGAACGAGAAAGAACACGACGGCAGAACGCGCCGTCGTGTTTGCACAACCCACGCCCAAGTCTCCGCCTTAACAATGTACTACCCTGTGTTAGAAGGACGCGTGCAATAAAAGAACATGAAAACAGACCCAATCTTTTCACCTACCAGAAAGAATCTTCGGGGTGCTTCGGGCTGGATTTCAACCCCCGCCGGCGAGGATCAAGTAGCGTGCCTGGCTGAAGCTTCAAACCACACGGCCGTCTTTGAGAGGCTGGGGACGGTGCGTCTAACAGGTATTACATGTCATGATCTGCAGTAGTGCTGCAACCGGTGGGATGGGTAGGCAGATTGCATAGGTGGAAAGCGCATTCAATATCTGCAATGCGACATAAGTGAATCGCTGACTGAGAGCATTTTTGACCCGAAACAAGATGCCAAGCCGGTATGAAAGGCGCATCCGCTCCATATGAAAGCTAGGCCAAATGAAAGCCGAAACAACCAAGAAGCATGCACGCCAAAAGCTCATATCGTGTCTTTCCATGCGCTTTTCACGGAAAATCATTTTGGAATTACGACTGGGGTGGCATAGGTTGTGAAAAACAGGCACTCAAATGAGCCTACAAGGAAATTTGCTCTCCTGCGTGTCATCGCAACAGGAAATGTAATTCTACGTAAACTACATTGACATCAGTTGCACTCTCGCCTGGTAAGCAATATACAATTCATCCCTTTTAACGCGACAGCATTACAGCCCACGTTTGGAGAAAAAGCCGTACGAATTTTCAGAGTAATTCGGGATTGGGCGAGAGGGTTGTTTTTTATGGTTTGATGGAGTTTAACGGCACAAACCTGCTACAAGCTGTAAGTCACGCCTTAAGGGGTGAAGGGGGGGGGGGGGGGGGGGCTTGGATAATTTACACCACTTGAGGTTTTTTAACGTGCACTGACATAGTACAGTGCACGGACCTCTAGCATTTCGCATCCATGGAAACGCAACCGTCGCGGCCCGGATCGATCCCGCGTCTTTCGAATCAGAGCCGAGCGCCACAACCATGGAGCCACCGCGGCGTCATCGAGATGGTTGTGGCGTCACGCTTCCAGATGTGGAATGAAATTGAACAAAACTCTAGTTGCATTGTCCCTATGAGGTCAAGCATAAGTAAAATCTCGTTATGAAATCATCAGACTGACTATGCCTACTGCAGTACAAAGGCCTCTCCATTATCTCTCCAATTAAACCTGTCCTGTGCCAGCAGCCGTCACCGTATCCCTGCAAACTGCTTAATCTCATCCGCCTACCAAACTTTCTACCGCTCCCTGCTGCGCTTGCGTTCTCTTGGAATCCACTCTGTTACACTTATGGACGAGCGGTTTTCTTGCCTTCGCATTACATGCTCTGCCCAAGCCCATTTCTTCCTCTTCATTTCGACTAGCATGTGATTAGCCCGTGTTTGATCCCTCACCCACTCTGCCCTTTTTCCGTCTTTTAACGTTACACCTATTATTTTTCTTTCCACAGCTCCCTGCGCTGCCATCCATTAACGTAAATTGAATCCTATTCGTTTGTCTCCAGGTTTCGGCCCCACAGGTGCGTACCAGTAAGATGAAGCTGTTATACACTTCTGAAACCTCAATTGAGGGATATTGGTAAGCTGCCGTTCATGATAAGAGTGCCTGCCGAATACGGTCCACCCCATTCTTATTCTTCTAGTTTTTTCGCTCTCATGATTCAGATCTGCGGTGACTGCTTGCCCTAAGTAGACGTATTCCCCTACCACCTCCAGCACCTCGCCACCAGTTGTAAACTGCCTTTCCTTTCCGGGACTGTAGAACGTTACTTTGGGTTTCTGCATATTAATTTATAGACCCACAACACTGTTCTTCCTCTCTAATGCATTGATAACGTTTGGCAGTTCATCTCCAAATTGACTGAGCAAAACAATGTCATCAGCGAATTGCAGATTACTAAGGCATTCTTCATCAACTCTTATCCCTTATTGATCCTGTTCCTCATGCTTCTCATGAGGTACTGAATACCTCATGTAATTAAGTTGTGAGTAGCACAGCCGAGCTCTTGTGTCCCTGCTTGACACCGTTTCTTACACGAATTTTATTTCCGTTTTATGGAAATCTACAGTAGCTGTGCAGTTTCTATACATATCTTCCAGTATTTTGACATAAAGCTCTTCTGCACCTTGATTCCGCGATGCCTGTGTGTCTGCTGAAGTATCGACTGAGTCAAATGCTTTCTCGCAAAGTATAAAAGGTATATATTGGGATTGGTTATACTCTGCGCACTTCTCTATCAGCTGATTGATAGTGTGAATACGATCTATTGTCGAGTAGCTAATACGAAAGCCTGCCTGATCATTTGGTTGATTGGAGTGTAAGGCGGTCCTGACTCTATTAGCAATCTCCTTTGTTAATGCCTTCTAGGCAGTGGACAGTAAGTTGATCGGTCTATAATTTTTCGTGTCCTGGACGTCTCCTTTCTTATGGATTAAGATGATGTTAGCGTTCTTCCAAGCTTCTGTTACGCTGAAGGCCATACGGCATTGTGTATACCCGGTAGCTAGCTTTTCGAACACAATCCCCCTTCTTTTTTCAGCAGATCTTAAGTTACCTGATCTTGACCAGCTCCTTTCCCCCTTTTCATTGCTTCCTCAAGTTTTATTTAATTCTTCTTTCGTGACTGGTGGGATGTCCCATTGTTGTGCGCTTATGGCTCTCATTAACGTCTTGATTAACACCGCTACTGCATAGGTTTGTGTAGAACTCTTCGGCAACTTTATCTATCTGAGTCATATAGCTATCGGCATTGCACTCTTTGGCTCTTAATGAAACACCTCTTTTTTGCCTATGACCAATTTCCTATTTACCGCTTTTAGGCTACCTTTGTTCATTAGAGCGTGCTCGATTTCCCCATATTAAACTTCTTTATGTCGGCTGCCTTGCACTTATTGGTTTAATTTGAAAATCTGCCAGTTGTATTTTGTGTGCGTGGTTAGACGCCTTAACGCTTTGGCGTTTCTTAACGAGATTTTTCATCCCCTTAGATAGCTTTCCGGAATCCCGTTTAACCAACCTACCGGGTGCTTTTATTGCGTGTTCCGTAATGATAGCTGTCAGGTTATCGTTCATTGCTTGAACATTAACGTCGTCCCCCTCAATTAAACCGTATATCTGTTCTGCAACGATACCCTGAATTTCTCAACTTTCCCTCTAACTTCTAACTTGTTAATGGGCCTCCGCTTCGCTAATGTCTTGCGTTTCATCGTCAAGTCTAGGATAATTTGAAACCTTACGGCCGCGCTTCATCAACGCGCATATTCTTTTTTATTCCCTTAGCTTCCGGGCCTCCAGTCTATGCTCTCCCCCTGCCCGCGTGACTTCCCCTCCCCCCTTCCGCTCCATCCCCAAGCAGTGGCAAAGCCGCAGGAGGCACTGGCTGCTTGACCGCTGTGACGGCCGAAGACACCTGGCTTTGTTAAGCGCACCAGGAAAGCATGCGAGGCGCTCACAACGAGCACGTGGTGCCGCTTGGTTCTGGCAGCATTCCCACGGCGGCAGAATGCAGACCACCTCGCATTACGCAATGGGCCTCTTTTTTTCCTTCTTTTTTTGGCATTCTCGAAGGCACCGAAGCGTCGCGGTTCTCCGCCGTCTGACATTCCTGCGGCAAGCCAGTGGACCAGGGGTCCCGCCAATTAGCTGAAAAACAACTTTTCATCCTTCGAGAGGCAAGGCGCGGGTGCGGCAGGGAAGGGGAAAGCATCAAGCAATATGGGCGAGAACTCCCCCCGGGGAGGGTGTTTTCAGAATGTTTGTTGTATGTGTTTCTTTTTCTTTTTAGCCAAGCCCTGAGCTCGAAGTTGGGCCCAACCTTCAGGGGCTGTGGCTACCTCCATTGTTTATAGAAGCTTAGGGCGGACCTCGAAAAATGACCGCCCTAACTTCTTTGTTTGAAAAAGGTTTAAAATTGCATGTAAAATCATTGGAGGGCAGTCTTGTCTAGTGGAGCTAGAGGCTCCGCGCAGTGGCACGTAATTGTACAGACCTAGACTCTAACCTCGGGCCGATGAGTAAGGTCTTGTCGAGTTTCTCTGTGCGAGAATTGTCTTTGTCAGTTACAGCTTGACTGTCTGTGTGACTCAACTTGTAACGCATTTTGCCCTTGTAAATCCTGTAAATATATTTTCTCTTTGTCTTTATCATCTGGAATCAATCATCGTCTGCTCCTTCAACACCGTCGAATTTACGTTTGGAGATGTCCTGTGCCCCTCCGAAGAAACGCAAAGAACCATCTTTGAATTTACTGGAGCAGTCACGACAGGTTTCGGCACCCTTCCAAAAGCAAGCAAGAAGACTTCGAGTGGCAGCAGCAATTAAGGGACGGCGGTGCGAGCCATCTTCGAGGACGACCAGCCAAGGCGTGACATCCGGGCTCTGGGCTGCAACCTGCAGCGACGCTGGTGCCGGATGAGTGGGATATCTCGCTTCTGGTCGAGGTTGGCTTGTCTTGTGTTAGGGATTTGAGGGTGTAGGCGTTTAAGATCTCGAGATGCATGCGGCAGCGAGATCAAGTTCGCAGTATGCTGTCACAGATACACTCGAACTTGAAATGCAGCGGGTCGAATTAGAATTCGAGCGGAAGAAACTCGAGACCTTGCGGGAGGAAGAAAGAATAATGAAGGCGCTCAGGCGGCAGCAGGAGTGCGGCAGGCAGGCTTCCGCTGCGCCCGACTCAAAGGCGCAGTGCAGGTCACACCTAGGCCCCGTTGCCATGCGCACTACCGCAGGCGGCAACTTGTCTCGCTCCCAGACGGAGGCTCAGAACGAGCATCGGCAGAACATTAGCAGCTCATCCCAGAGAAGAGCAGCGGCTCGCGGCACAAGGCCGCAGGCGCATTCGGAGAGCATAGTAGCAAGGGGTGCAGCACAGATAGAGGCCGTGACAACACTCGAGACACTGCACGGAGGCGGCGGGCGGTCCAACGTTGCATCCGTAACTAAGGAGCAGCGCCGAGCAGGCCTAGGCCCCAGGGCATATCCCACTAGCACGGTAGAGAGCGACCCCTCCCGGCATTCGACGAATGCAGAAAGCCAGGACGAGCGGAGTACGGCCAGGTCTTTGCAGTGATCGACGGAGACTGACAGCGTAGTTCCCCAGGCTATGCTCGAGCAGCCAGCGTCACTAGCGGACGAGCTGAACTGCGCAATCAGCACAGTGGCCCAAATGGCAAATCGCGAAGAACCGAAAGAGGTTTCGGAACTATTTCTAGCGATGCCGAGCTACCAGTTGCCGCCGTCCTTTACAAAGACAGTCGACGCTGATCTAACCGCGGTGAGCGCGGAAGAGCAGAAGCCAGAAGCGAATGCGGGCACTCGGGAAGAGAGCCTCTTATACCCGGCGTGTCGCTCAGAACCTTGCAATGAAGGGCAGCCGTCGGAGGTTGGCGGCAGCGACGCCTAATGCGCTGTCGGCGGTTATGGTTCTGCACAGCGAGTTGATAAGGCAGAGGGAACGTGCGACGCGCCGTTATTTTTGATCCGCCCGAGAACCCCAGGAGAGCAGAACCAGATCAGGGGAGAATGCGGCAGCGGGATACTACATGCACCAGAGCACCCAATTTTGCTGCAGCGCGAAAAGCGGGGCGAGTGCGCAAAGTCGGCGGGCCGCCTTTTTGCACGGGAAAGCCAGAGCCTAACTCCTGTCGTGCACTATGACAAACAACTTTACCAGGGAGCATCGGCTCGCGAGCTGCCGCGTAGGCCGCGCACGCCGTACCGCAGCACCAGAAGCCTTGCGATCCGCATTTGGGACAGATCGCGAGGCATAGCCACACCAGCCTCAGCCGGCGTGAAAGTTCCCGCTCACCCAACGGGGGACATGCACGGAAGTGTTCAGCGCCGCCAAGAAAGACATTTGCACGTCAGTGGACTTCGGTGTGCTTCGTTTGCGTGGGTGTCTGCGTGTAACTGTGCTGCGCGATTGTTAACGGACTTGAGCGCCGCTACAAAATTGTGTTTTTTTTTAATGGGTGTGTGTTGCGTGTCAGTTAATGTGATGTGACATTTTTGCGCCATGTCCGGATTTGTATGCCGTCATGTTCCAGTGTTGTGTATTTTTGTTTTGCTAGTGTGTGTGGCTATAAACCCCGCATCAGCGGATTGTGTGCCGCTGTGGCAAGCAGTTGTTGTCGCATGAGAAGCTAACCTTGCAGGCACAGGTTATTGCGGCCTTTATTTGGTTTTGCGTAAATGAGCGGAATCCAAGCTCATTTAGCATCTTAGGAGGGACGTGTATGGCCGCGCTTCATCAACGCGCATATTTTTTTGTTCCCTTAGCTTGCAAGTCTCCGGTCTACGCTCCCCCCTACCCGCGTGCCTTCCCCCCCCCCCCCCCCCCCCCTTCCCCTACCCCCGCAAGCAGTGGCAAAGGCGCAGGAGGCACTGGCGGCTTGACCGCTTTGACGGCCGAGATACCTGGCTTTCTTAAGTGCACCAGGAAAGCATGCGAGGTGCGCACAAAGAGCACGTGGTGCCGCTTGGTCTTAGGCAGCATTCCCACCGCGGAAGAATGCGGAACACCTCGCATTCCGCGATGGGCCCCTTTTTTCTCTTCTTTTTTTGGCATTCTCGATGGCACCGAAGCGTCGCGGTTCTCCGCCGTCTGACATTCCTGCGGCGAGCCAGTGGATCTATGGTCCCGCCAATTAGCTGAAAAACAACTTTTCATCCTTCGAGAGGCGACGCGAGGGTGCGGCAGGGAAGGAGAAAACATCAAGTAATATGGGCGAGAACTCCCCCCGGGGAGAGGAATTTCACAATGTTTTTGTATGTGTTTCTTTTTATTTTTAGCCAATCCCTGAGCTTGAAGTTGGGCCTAACCTTCAGGGGCTGTGGCTACCTCCATTGGCTATCGAAGCTTAGGGCGGGCCTCGAAAAATGACCGCCCTAACTTCTTTGTTTGAAAAAGCTTTAAAATTGCATGTAAAATCATTGGAGGGCAGTCTTCTCTAGTTGAGCTAGAGGCTCCGTGCAGTGGCATGTAATTGTACAGACCTAGACTCTAACCTCGGGCCGATGAGTAAGGTCTTGTCGAGTTTCTCTGTGCGAGAATTGTCTTTGTCAGTTACAGCTTGACTGTCTGTGTGACTCAACTTGTAACGCAGTTTGCCCTTGTACATCCTGTAAATATATTTTCTCTAGGTCTTCATCATCTGGCATCAACCATCGTCTGCTCCTTAAACATCGTCGAATTAACGTTTGGAGAGGTCCTGTGCCCCTCCGAAGAAACGCAAAGAACCATCTTCAATTTAATCTTGCCATCCTGGGATCGCTACAACGCACCTTTCCAAGGACCGGAACATCCTTCACGGCGCCATGGGGAGCGCATGGCATGAAGTTTATTGCATTTTTAGACTCACTATTAGGACTCTTCCACGTCCACTTCCTGTTCTCTCGTTTCTGGAAGAAGCTAGTCATGATAGTAAATTATTTCTCTTTGTGAACACTAATAACTTCTCCCGGCTATTCCTAGTGCCTATCCTCTAGTCGGCTACTGTCTGATTTCCAGCCGGCTTCTTCTATACCATTGCAATGAAGGCACCCTCTAGTACAGTCTACCGTGTTTTTACTTTGCTAAATGCCGATTCCACGTCCTCATAGAAACTTTTTACTATCAGGTCATCACAGTTAGATGCAGGCGCGTAGGCTAGTGGCGCCTTCAGTTTCTACTTGTTATTAAGCCTAACTACAATAGCTACCACCCCCTCCCGAATACTGTAAAATTTCGCTATATTTACAGCTTCATCCTGACTGATGACAACATATCACCTAGTTCTCACCTGCCCGCTAATCCACGATAGCACAGTACGTGCCCACCTTTAACACTTTACACGTTTCATTCCTCCTAACCTCACTATGCTCTATGCCATCCCATTTAACATTCCCTAGTTCCTCTAACAGCACTGCTAGACAAGGATCACTAGATAAGATTCCAGCGTTAAACATTGCCAGCTTCAGTTTTCAAGGGCCACAGGTTTTTAGCACCCTCCGCTAGATCACATGTCCGACCGCCGCCTTAGTCAGTTGCTCCACAGCTGCTGGGGACTGAGGGCCGAGGGATAATTGTTAATTGGTTTGTGGCCAAGTACTACACATATAAAGATGTACAGTGATCAACTTCGACATTGTTAAAAAGAGGAATTGTGTCATGCGGTGTATAACGAAATGTAGTACGCCCATTGGTGTATGCTAGCTAATGAGAGCGTGCAATAAAGGAGGCACTAATCAGGAATGTAGCGAATAACGATATGAGCTGTCGCGTCATACCCTTAATGTGGAGCTTAAATATCCAGATAATTTTACCTACTTTGGCAGTAAGCAAAAAACGGCGCGCAAGTTTTTAATTGGTCCCGAAATAAAATAGCCTTTTCTTCTTTATAACAATAAATGCTTTAGTAACATCATTCTTTTGGGACATGTTCCACGTATGCAATGCTTAGTAGTCGGGAAGCAGTATATAGTCACAGCCGCGGCGGTAGCTTAGTGGTTATGGCGTTCAGCTGCTGACCCGAAAGACGGGGGTTCGATTCTGGCCGCGGTGGTCGAATTTCGATGGAGGCAGAATTCTAGAGGCCCATATGCTCTGTGATGTCAGTGCGCGTTAAAAAATTCCAAAATGGCCGAAATTGCCGCAGCTTTTCACTACGGCGTCCCTCATAGCCATAGTCGCTTTGGGAAGTTAAACCCCAATAAACCATAAACGAATACCCTAGAAAGTCGCATGCAAGAAATCATAACCACGCGGCATTTATAAAAGCTTCATTTAGGCTCAATTAGTAGGAAAGGCAATGAAAAGACACTATTTCGAAAAGCAGAGGCTCAGCCCTTACAAGTACACCCCTTATGCAAAATATACGACCCAACCGATTTACTACCGGCATTCGCAGTATGGCTTGTTTTGCACTGCCAGAGTTTCAAATGTCTCGAAGGTGAGAGGAACCCTTGACCTCCTCCCTCAGAATATCTTGACTCACAGTGTCGCTAGTGAGTCCCACTAAGCTTAGAAGCGAACCCTCCGGGATGATACTCCTGACAAAGGCTGGACATTATGTTCAGTCGAGGTCAGAAGTCGCTGAGCACCCCCCCCCCCCTCCCCTTCCCTCCGCCCCCCCCCCCCCCCCCCCCACGAAGTTCCTGAACGTGCCACACTGGATGGGAATACCACTTGATGATGCACTCTCGGTACCGGATTGGGCAGTGCGCCAGTGTCGACACCAGGACTGCATCGTCGGGTGGCGCCCTCATGCTGTGAGGCCTGGTTAGGAACGTGGAGTGCGAGGGAGGCTAAGAGACTTTTCACACCAACATCACGTGCTTCCAAGTTTTTTTCGAAGCACACACTGCGCGCACAGCGCGGCTTAAACAGCCGGACTCCCCGTACTGTTCACAGGTCGCCGTGAATTTCGTGTATAACGGAATTTGGGCGCATACAGTAACGATGCTGGACGCACCAGCTGTCGCAAATAGTATCCTGATAATGGAGCCTTGGAGCCAATAATGAAAGGAAATAAACATTTGTTTTAGAAAATAACTACCAGAGTCACTTCTGTGTGTGGGATATGCAATTGTTATAAACCTCAGGATGATCATATGTTTTCGAGACGAAATTTGTACACTAGTTTTGTAATAAACAAGTTTATAATTGCGCCCTTGAGAGTTTCTTGATGGTTAATAGAGCGAGAGGCCGGCACTTCTTCTCATTTTAGGCATCGTTTCATCGTGCTAAAATATTTCATGATCGGAGCTCGCGGGATCATGAAATTGTAAGCGCTGTAAAGTATTGCACGAACCGCAGTTAAAAAAGGATATCGATCATTTAGAAAAGATACAGAGAAACACGAGCTGGTTTATCTTTAGCAGACACAGACGTTTTGACTCGGCCATTGAAACATTGAAACGTTAGCACTGCGCAGAAAATTACGCCGCGTAATGTACTTCCGGAAACAATTGAGAGGCGAGATAAAGATAGGAAAACTTTCTTGCCCAATTCAATTAAAAACGCGTTCATCCCGTCTTTATTTCCAGCATTTTATGCAGCATATTCCACAGTGTAGTTTTTCTCCGCACACTAATCAGGAATGGAAACCGCTCACGAAAGAAATTTTTCTTGCAAATAAGAAGATGCTGTGGAAATGTGCCTGTCGCACTGACGTGAATTATTGTATCGTTGAGCGTATCTAAAGTGTGAGTGATTTTTGTGATTGCTTTAAATGTATTTTCGGTCTTTCCACTTCCACTCTTGGACCTTCAGTATTGTGAAATCAATAAATCAATAAATAGATGCCTATAGGCAGTGCATAAATTGCCTCGTTTCTGTCCTGACATGAATGTGATAGTCGCCGGTTTTCACACTCATAGTTTATCATTTTGTGTTTGCGCGTTTCTTCCAGCATAAATTTTTGCAGAAATAGGTCTATATGAGATACGAAACGCGGAAGCGTAACATCAGAATTTGACTTCCGTGATTTAGAGAATAGCAAACACTTTTTTACTTGAAGGCTAACAAAGACTGGTCGATGCTTTAGGGCTCTTTACTTCTAACAGTATAAATTTAGACACAACGAATTAAGTCTCTAGTGTAAATGATATGCAATTTTGAGGTCCTTTTTGAGATTTTTTATATGCGAGTACAAGATGAAGCTGAATACTAGTACAAAACAGAAAAGAACAACTTGTTTGTTCTTACGTCGCATATATAAATTTCCTTTAAGGATGTGCGTGACAAAAAAGTGATAAAAGAGAGAACTTTTTTTCTCTTGAAAGGTCTGAGCCGAGAGGAACAAAAACTATAACAAGCAGTTGCTATGCAAATTGCGCGCGTTTAGAAACGGCTCCATTTCTACGACACGGATGGAGCTCTCTTTAGCTTTCGTACTTCTAAAGGCACTGCGCAAACCGCCTCAAGGCATTTTTCTTGATCAGTGCCGCGCTCTTACTTCCCAAGATTTCAAAGCCTGTGCTCACGTATTGTGTTTGATCCGATTTTTTTATGTTACACATAATTTCTTGGTTACCGGCAAAGCGTTTCCGTCAAATAAAATATTCCGTCTACGGGCTCTCTTATGTCAAGCAGTGGGAATCGATCCTTGTGTTTCGTAGCGTGTTTCCTAATTTCACAAAAATCTTGAAGCTGAAGTTGTGCCTTGGCAGTATTATTTCTGAACATTTAATCTTGAAGCTAAAGTTGTGCATTGACAGTCTTATTTCTGAACACTTCTTTGCGTACGAAACTACCGAAATGCATGGCCATGTAGAGCGACTAAAGGAGAGGTTCAACCTCTCCCTGCATCGTCTGTCTTCGTCCAACGTAGGAACGAACGATTTCCGAACTGCACGAACGCTGTCCACTGCAGCCCCAAACTTCGCGCCTAGGATTGCTTCCCCTTCTAAAGCCACCCAGAATGACTTCAAGTCTGCCATCGTTTATGGTCGTCTTCATTACAACCTGCCAGACTCGTAAGAGAATTGGGGTACGCTGAGTTACGTCAGAAAGTTTGCTGCCCACTTAACTAACGGGGCAGGAGAGAGTTGCTAATCAGCTTATTGTACGGAACTAGCTTTCGTGGTGGTCCGCAAGGAATCTTTCTCCTCCAAGACTGCTCCGGAGCAACTGCATTGTACGTTGATTGACTGGGTGGTTCGTTGCCTGGCGTGCCAAAGCTGTCCAGACGCGGACCCACGGAGTTAGGGGAGTTGGTTTCGACGGAAACCACACAGGCGCGTTAGAGCAGGCAGTGAATCGTCCGCATCGTCCTTCGTGCACTTCATATTTTCTCCCATTTTATGTGTGTGTGTGTGGTGATCACTCGATGGCCAAGGCTAGGGTACGCATGTGCAACATGGGACTACGGCACTAATATATTAAACGTCACGATAGGATGCGAATGCAATTAGTTTTTCTTTTAACGAATTATGGAGCCTCGATCTTGCTTTATCGTTGATGGCAGAAAGCTCACGTTCTCCCGAAAATGCTAACCCTCTTATGGCTTGAATTCCGTTCTTTCCTGCTTACTCTTTCGTTAGCATGGAAGAAATGGCAGCGTTTTGTGGAGTTTATTTAAATATATTTGCTGCAAGGTCTATCAGTCTTAACATGTATTACAACACCAAAATAAAGCTACTTAAAGATATCTTTTAATAATGTAAGCTTGGTCTAAACATGTCGCTCCGTATTGTTAAATTTTAATGCCAAAATGAGCACTTTTTAGATAGTATTTGAACAAAACTTGCCATATTATGCTTGTGTCCAAAAGCAAAAAAATTAGAGAAATTTTGAATTATCCAAAACTTCTTCAAAAATACTTCTCAAAGATAAATGTCCTAGCGCATACTGTTTACCGCATCGAAAAAAAAAATAATTTTAGGCCATTCAGTTGGATACGCCATTGGGCGAAACAGTCGGGCAAACCATTTGCAGCGCATACGGTGTCAAATCGTGCTCAAATGATGTGCAGACCCTACAAATGAGACAGATGACATCAATAATGTCAGCATTCTTTTCAAAACGGCATTTGGGTCAAGGAAAATGGTGCCAAATAAGACGCTAATCGAGGCACTGCCACTGATGTTCTCGGCTTGTTGTTCGTCTTTTATTCGCTCTCTAAACTGAAATTGGATGACCACACAGCCTCCGCAGAATCACGGCTACCTAGATCGTCGGCAAAATAAACCGTGAACGCAGTGACGTCGCCATACTTTCAGAGTTTCAGGGCTCATGCCCCGCTGACTGAGCCGGCTTTTCTCATCTTCTGCGCTCCGCTGTTCTCACAAGTGGTTAAAAATCGCCACCACAAGCAAACAAAAGCTGAAAGTTGGGCGAGTTGGATCGCGTTCATGATGAAAAAATAGTTCAAAAGGAACACGAGGGACGGAAAGGGAACAACGCAGACAAGGGCTTGTCTGCGTCGTTTCCTTCGCGTCATGAACGAGCAAAGCAGACACACTCAAAGTATATTAAGCTGTAGTTTCCTTGCTTCAAGGCATACGAAGCAGCATGTTAAAGAGCACTGCGAAAGCGTTAGAAATTGGCTTTATTATACAACGTTAGAAAACTAACGATGATCAATGGGCGTGGTGTGCAAAAAGTTAACGAGCTTGCTATCAACCTGCCCTCTTTCCAGCACACCTACATGGAATTCATACCAGCAGTCACTATCCTAACTTTCTCGTTCGCTGCCACGGTTTAACTGGCATCAAAGATTACCTATTATGCCAGACCGGAATGATGTAATACAAATTTTCTCGCAGTTACAAACACTGTATAGATTGCGAATTCCTTCGATGTTCTGTTTTTGTTTATTATAATTCGTATATCTCATATTGCAGCCCGTTTTTACAGAAGAATGAGCACTATGGTTAAAGAAAAAAAATGCTTGATGGGATCATGCTCTTTTGAAGGCAATACTGCACGTTGTGAGGAGAAGAGTTAAAGACCTTTTGGAGGCATACCTCAAACGCCCTTTGCACAGACTACATGGCCAACTCTGCAGCCTCTCTTTGTAGCGCACGGAGGTCAAGAAGGAATGGTAGTGAACCGTGCACACATTTGGTGGATGCGTATCGAATCCTACCACAGCAGCTCAGTGGCGTTCTAGTCGGGGTGTCGATCATAGTTCAGGTCAATCCCAGACGCGAATGCCGAATTCTTATGAGGTGAAATTCAAAAACGACCCCTTTACGAAATTTGGAGTCCGTTTGGCATGCTTCATTATAAGCCTTAATATCGCGTTGTGGGCGGTAGCTGTTCAGTTGCACTATTGAATTTACAGATGCCACAATAAATTAATTTCACACCCTTACTTAACAGTTTGAGATCACGGTTCTCAAAATTTCATTTGTTTTCATTACAGCACACATGGAAATCTTTTGCAACACACTGAGTCATACAGACTATACGGGCAGCACATATATAGAGAAGTCAAAATGCATACGGGTTCCACAGGATGTTCACCGCAACATTTGGTAATCGTGTAGAGACTGTAGGATAAGAGCTTGGAAGCCCTGCGAAAAAAATATATTTAACCAGGATCATTTCCATATAATTTTGCGTCGCATGGACTCCGTTTTCTCATAATATTACATGAGCCACTTATATGGGATATTTAGTGGGAATGGCTACTTTTCTTTTAACGGATACAGCTCGAAAACGAAACACAATTTCCCGCGCAAAGCACCCCCTGCAAACAATAGCGCCTACCTACTGTAATGACGTCACGGCCAACTCCTTGTAGATACATGTGTTCCGCTTGGCGTTCTACTCCTTCGATTGTGTCCGCTCTCGGAAATAGTTTCTGAAGGCACAGTTGTTTCCAGCAAAGATAGAAATTGTGAACAGCTACACTGTTAGGTTTGTGTCACCACGTTCACTGCGCTATAAAATAAAATCTTCAATGTGCACTTCGTGACACTTAATACTAAAAGAGGATACCTTTTAAATACAGAAAAGGCAAATCTGCACGTGAAGCTCAGAAATGTTTTTTTTTTTCTGGCTAGAATTATCTTCGCGGCTTATCCACGAGATCACTGAGATATTTGGGTTGTAAAAATGAAGAGTTACTCTCTCCATTTTCAGTGTTTTTTTAGCTTCATACCATGTGATAACGCAGATGATCGTGCCAACAGGAACTCATGTAAAGATTCACAAGCTACCAATATACGCGACAGAGACGCAGGGCAGGCAGCGCCCATATTAGCACACATCTGAGATCCAGAGATTTTAATTTGGTGCATAATATGTGTAGTGGTGTAGAGTAGAGGTCTCAAGGTTTTAACTTGATTTCAGTGTTACTTAATTCATTCTTGATATGCATTGTTGAAGCCATGAACACTAATAGAATAGACTTGGGTGAAATACTAACCTGATATATCAGTGCATAGCAGCTTACTTTTTAGTGCTGAACAATTCAGATTATGCAAACTTAAATTTCCTACGAATAAAAATCATCAGGAACCATATTTGTATAATAAAACACCATTTTATACACATTAAAGGCACATAACTATTCTTATTTGGTTGGTAAAATGCCCCTTGCAGAAAAACGACAAACTAAAGCTGACCTTCAACGAAGAAAACACGTCTGAAAAAAAAATAAACGTACCATATAAGTTAACACATTATCTAACATTTAATTATGGTTCCATTACCGTGTTAAACAATACCAAATCCAGCAACTAAATGAACAGCCTTTACGTGTTGACAGCTAAATCACCGAGAAAATTATCCTTCGCCTATTCGGCGTTTCTTACTAATCGACAGATGCACGAGACCAAACAAAGGAAAAAAAAAGAACGGAACGCGAAAAAACCTGAGACTTTGCCTTAGTTTGGAGGAATACACTTGCGCTTGTCACAGCCTTGGGAGAAATTATTTTCTTATTCGTCCATTTCATAACGCTGTCTGGAGTTACCATAATGCGCTACTCGCCGCAGTGCTGTTATAAATTTGCTCGCGCTACAGCCTAGAAAGGAAAACTAGCAGTTATTACCACCCCCTGTCATTATCAGTGCTTACACAGGCACAAGTATGGGAAGCAACGAAATTAACTGACACCGGATGGACGGAATGGGAGTCCCAATGACGCTGACACTTACAATTAGAAATTCACACACGAGCTAAGAACATCCTCGAAGTACAATGACATGCGCACAGTACCACATGCCGCTTTGAAACACCGATTAACAACAGCGCAAATATCCCAGTAAACAGCAGCAGTCCCCCTACGGCGCCGAATAAGGACGCAGCTAACGAAATTCTAGAACCATCCTTGTCGCGAAGCGCGTTTAAGACTTTCCCCACAACGCGCGAACAGTGTTTTTCACGGAATTCCACATCGACGTGTGAGTGAACGGCAGCACTGTCGGCCTATGATCACAAACTGGCCGACGACGGCGAACGCGACCAGAGGAGGCGGCCATTTTGGTGAAAACACTCGAGTGCCTTGAGAGTAGAGGAACACGTTCTTAGTTTTTTTCCCACCGAGACCACCACGACTCGATTGGTTTGAGAGACCCTTTGAGGTGGAAATATCACTTTGTTCTTGAGCTATATGTCAGAATATATCAACTTTCTAATACAGACTAGAAACTAAAGCCGCCGCGGTGGCTCAGTGGTTACGGCGCTCGGTTGCTGACCCGAAAGACGTGGGCTCGATCCCGGCCGCGGCTGTCGTATTTCGATGGAGGCGAAATTCTAGAGGCCCGTGTACTGTGCGATGTCAGTGCACGTTAAAGAACGCCAGGTGGTCGAGATTTCCGGAGCCCTCCACTACGGCGTCCGTCATAGCCTGAGTTGATTTGGGACGTTAAGCCCTATAAACCGAACCAAACCAGACTAGAGACTAATGCCCCGTGCTCATGTGTGCTTGGCCACCTTAGGGGGTTCAACGGCCGAGCATACCCGACCACTGACCGCTGGTGTCTAGTCTCAGCATTCAGTTGTCAAAGAGCAAGAGTGGTTGCACTGCTTTGCTCGCTTTAGGGCTCGAACCTCAGGCACTCGAACATCTATTTACATGAAAAGAAAGAAACATTTGTAGATAATAGCTTGCCGTCTGACTGCCTGGTCACGGATGGAGTGGACATCGGAAACTTTCATTTCAACGTAACCGCTCACCATTCTTCTTCACAGAGCCCAGAACTAACCGCTTTTCTTGTCGCCACATAGCATATCAATAAGGAAAGCATATAGCTGCGGTATATTTCCAGACTCAAAAGCAGCCCTCCAATGCTTACAAGCTCGTCTTCGCTGCGTATCCCACGAATAACTGATTGTGGAAAATCTGGGAGCTCCATCACTCTCTCAGTAAAGGGCACGGTATTATCGCCCACTGGCTACCAGGAAACAGCGACATCGCACGCAGTCACCGCGTAAACGAGGTCGCTCGAAGTGCCCAGCACGACGGCGATTGTGTGTCGACCATTTAGAGAGCAGACGTACTGGACAGTCTTCGGACGCTTACGCAGGAAATCACGCTTGCCTCGTGGAACTCCGGCCAATTTTAGAACTCGCGTCTACAACGCCTGGACCCTGACCTGGATATAGTCGACCATATTTGTGCATGCCCTGCCTACACAGCCAAAAGGCAGACTCACTGCCATGCGCTCGAGCGTCCAGGTCTCCGCTTGCCGACGGAGATAGATTCTCGGACACTGGCCTTGGCGATTGTGGACGGTAAATGGCACGCGGGCACTGCTCCGCTTCTTGAGCGCACCCGGATTGCACGATAAAACTGCTACTTTGAGGCACGCTATTTTTTTCCAGTTAGCCTCTTTGCCTTTTCTTCCCCTCCTGTTCCTCCTCCTCCTCCTCCTTATCTAGTACATCAGAGTTAAAGAAGCACTAAGGAAAATTTTATCTCAATTTCGTTCTGAGCGAAAATCGACTCTATGACCCTTCCTGTTTACGTTGATGTTGTTTGCCACCAAAACACATCCTTTATTAAGAAAGTTGAATTTCTAAACAATTCAGCCGCTCTATCTTGAATTGTTAAGTGAAAACAGAAAAGGAATGTGTGTCCGCAATTTAAAATTGAATGAACGTGTCGCCTAGCTTCAGAAAGGAGCTCTTAAGTATCGGCCTTGATGCGCGGCTGTTTTTTTCGAAAACAACCGCTTATGGCGAGACGTGTATTGCGTTTTGTCACTCATTCTTCTTTATGAGAACTTCATTTTGAGTGAAAAGTGCCGTTTCTGTAATTAGAACCCGAAAATTTATCTATAACGAGTCATCTTTCGCTTGTCAGTAAAGTCCCATAAAGAACCCTCGCCAATAAGACTGCTAGTAATAGAGTTGCCATAACAGCGAGAATTAAAAAAAACAATTTCCGGACCTTTAATACGACCAACAAGCACGACAGCGTTATCCGCTTGTATTCTGCTGCTATGCGCGGCCGCTTTTACACTAGGGCGCAGGGAAAAATGCAAGAAGTAAATTATTCAGTGGTAGATATTTGGTTGAAATGTTCTCTTTGCATTTGAGACGCAGACACAGGTTATGACCATTGCTGCACAATTAATTTGAAAAATAGCAGAAATTAATGCGAGGGTACTATAACAAATTAGTTCAAGGAAAATTCGCACTACTGACAACGAGCTGGTGCGCAAGATTGATCAAGGATATCAAGATGTTAAGGAAGGCGGACCGGTCCGTTAGCCACTCCTTCTGGTGTAAGTATGCATACATGTATACAGGATGTTTCACCAAAAATTTTCCACAAATTTTAAAAATTGGCTTTTTGACTTAGAAGACCGTTTTTTCGGCATAACTTTGTCAGCGATGTAGTACATCCGAGTGCCCCTAAGATGTGATAACTACCAGCCTGGATAGCTAATACTGAATAGTTAATTTTTAACTATTACTGTTACGCGCCTTAAGCATTGAGATGCGTGTAGCCAACCTTGAATAATATCCATATCAGTTTTTAGAATTTCGAAAACGCGGTTACCATCAGCGCTGTTGGCCAAAAAATGTGGTTATTCCAATGAGTTACGCGTTCTGGGGAGGTTGTTTTACTGCTGTAAAAAAATGCAAGCTTCTCTAAAGTGCATGTTTTTTATCTGGACATAGCCAAAACAACACATTACGCATTCCAGTTGTGGTTGTGCTTTGTCACATGAGCTAAAGTAAGAACAAGTCCCGTCGTTATTTGTGAAAAAACAACGATTGCCTTTTGCACCGTCGCCTTTGATGGATCATCGCTTGCGCTTAGGTCTGAAACGGCAGGAAGTAGGCGGGTGGAAGGAATGCGGAGTGAGGAGAGGAGATAGAGGGATGTAAAAAGGAGAACGGAATCGCGGGAGCATTTGCAAAAGGTGTGACCAGGAGTTCATGCGCTGTAGTGCACTTGCGTACGCGTTCAGCCGTCACCGAGCAGCACAAGCGCAATGTTTTATCCATCCCGGCATTCTGGTGAGTGTCTTTTCAAGTGCGCGGAAGCGAGAGTGCATTGCTGTGCGGCCACCAATGTGCCTCGGCAGAGAGCAGCAATGCTTGCTCGCAAGCCTCGATAATGTGACGGATTAGGTGCGGGTAGTGCAAGAAAGATGAGAGGCACTCATCTGTCCATATCCGCATTTTACACTCCTTTCTATGGAGTCTATGCATCCATAGGCAAAGACCTCACCATTTTCAAGGCGGTAAATCTCATGTACGATGTCATGCCACATCGTATATACCGTAGAGGGATAATCGCACCCTGCCGTTTATATTTACTTAAAAATATGCTCTATACCCTACCGTAAAATTACCCTGTCATGCTATACATTACGCCACCATATTGTACCGTACGATACCACCCCACAATATACCATACCAAACTGTATTACTGCAGGCATACCGTACCACGCGATTTCTATGCCATACTACAATATAGTACTGTAGGCAGCCGCAATGCCAGGATAATGGTCACACATGAATATCTCTTCGTAGTCCAGGTTTTGCGAGGTATACGCTATGCCGCTCATACATTTCTCCGCCTGTTACGGCGGCTAGGTGACTCAGCCGACCCATCCGGCGCCTGTACTCGAGCGCCAAAACAGTATTACCAACGGCGCGACTCTTTCATATTTGGATCTGCAAGACCCATCGTCAACGGCAACGACAAGTATAACTGACAGTTTACAAGCAGTTCTTAGCAGTGGGTGTGGCGGCAAAGCCAGGTTGATGGACACACATCCATTTATGTTTTTCGTCAAGGTGAGCAGACGCTATGGAAAGTGTTTTCTCAGCATGGATATATGCCTGCTCGAGCTGACGTTCCTGCGGCTTGTTTTTAAGGTGCTTGCCCTTAAGATTTTTACTGCTTCTCAGTGGTAGATACTGAGACAAAATAGATAGCCATTTTGACATACGTTGTCCATGATTATGCCAGCTCCTTTAAACTGTACATGTATAAGTCAGCAACCACCGATGAAATTTAGGCTTAGCTTAAGCCTCATGTCAGGCATTGCTTTGCTAGCTTCCTGTAAGCGCAAAAAACTCTAAGAACATAATCTATGGATTAAATGGGATAACACTCATATTAAGCTCAAAATCCAACAAGAAAGTGGAAAAAGACGCGCTCGATTTCTGACTATGGTTTTCGTCTAAATCCTGTGAGTAATTAAAATGGAAAATCAATGTTGCTAGATGATACTAGTTTTGCATAATACTACGTGGGATCAATAACACCTTGCTCCAGCAAATCCTCTCATTATAAATGTTCGCAATGCTCTATGGGTAACAAAAAATCTATTAAAGATATAAATGCACACACCTTTAACAGACAATTTTCTTTGGCGTTTACATGAGATTAAAACTATATTAAGCGTTTCTTAGCATAATCATCAGCGTGACTACGTTAGCTGCAGGGCTATAGCAAGTGTGTGTAAAAACTCACTGACGATTCTCGAACATCCGAAGTGGAATCGCTTACGATGTTGTATAACATTGATGACAAGAAATCTGACGGACCAGGCGGAATTCGAGACCGATTTTTGAAACGATATGCCAAGCCTATCAGCAAATAAGTCTGCCAAATATATCGAGATTCAAGCAGTTAGTGTCGCCTTCCTGCGGAGTGGAAAGTCATGAAAGATAATCTCGTGCATATGCTATGCGATATTTCATCATTAGGGCTGCCACAGTTTGAAAAATACGCCATGAACACAAGACCCAGAGAAACAGTGCTGTGTGTATCCAGTTCTTGCCTTCATGTGGTGGTTTTTGCGCTTATCATGAACAACAAACATGACCCAACTTTTACCCTTGCAATATTTCATCCGCAGCTTATTTTCCACTCATATCCGTCACATATGGAGGTTGAAAATTCGTACAGCACATTATTTTTAAATTGATCACAAATTTTGTTGAAGGCAATAGCGCACTCAACAGAAACTAATAGAGGTTTTAGTAACTGTCGACGGCTACACTACTAGCCTATTTACTTCACAATTTTGCAAATTGTTTCAAAATCCAATAGCAAATTGATGCGATTTTCTTAGATATTTTTAAGGCCTTTGATTCAGTCTCTCATATGAAACTCGACTTCAAGCTCATAAATACGGTAGTGGAAAAAAAATTATTTTTTCAGTTTTTTTCCTATAAATTCACAATATCGCAGAGAAAGAAACCTATTTGCTATTTCAAATTATATTAGGATGCAATAATGCCCACCTCCTTCTTCAGGATGTTAACGGAGTACCGGTTTGCCGTAAGGCCGTTTTTTTATTTTTGTACTTTCGTGGGCGCTGCGCATTGAATTGATTTTCCGTTCATCCTAAATTATTACAAACTTTCTGTAATTTTCAGGTGACATATTCTGTGGTTGCTTGCACCACTGCATATTTTTATAAGCAGTGGGCGGATTGTGAGGATAGCTTAACGTCAAGACTGTTCAAATGGCGATTATCCGCAGCCACTACTATAGGATGAAACACATCCAACTTTCACTTGATTTCTAAGTAGCGCAGTTCATGCCTTCAAAAATTTTAAAGAGATATAGGTTCCGAGGAACTTTGGTTTTCTGATATTCGCAGGATACATGCCAGAACGGCCAAACAAGTTGTAGAGAAAGACACCGTTCGCGCTAGTCGAAACCACTCCAGACTGACTATTAACGGCATTTTCGAACATATGATCCTGTTATTAGGTTTTACAGTAACTCCATGAACTGTGAGACGTCATGTGCAGTGTACTGAACTTGACGACAGGACCCCAGCTCCAAGCCTGCACACCTGTGAAAAAATTGGGTTTCCAGGGCGATGGAGAGAAAGGAACATCCTTTGTGGATACGTCATTAATGAAAGAGTAATTTCATTACACGGATCGAAGCTCTTTACGTTCAGGGACTCGTGGTATATATCGCTGCAAACGCCATATATATAGACCAAGTTATAAACCTCCCACGTTACACCATTGAGGCGGGAACGTAATTGCGCAGGGCTGGATCTCCGCTCGTGGAGTTTGTCTCCTTCACTGAATTCGGGGTACCATGAGCGAAGAGGTTGCTCAGCGCAATTTTGGAAAGGTTATGCTTCCCTAGACACTCAAGAATCTTAAATTTGGTTATGTGTTTCAGCAGAATTACGACCTAAACCGCTCTTCTAGTGTGATTATTTCAATTAAATATATTTGGATAAGCATTGCATATCCTGGGAGGAACTAAAAAGCCAGCAGCGCCGAGCGGAAAGTTGAGAAGCTGCTGCAAAAGTGGAGAAACACGGACTTGACGTTCCCTGACAGCTTCCTAGACTCCATGCTTCGGCGGTCGCAAGCAGTGATTTCCAAAAAAAGCTCGTGTGTGAAGTGCTGACGCATTAGATTATATTGTAAAGGCATCTTTTAAATTGTTGCCTCATTTTGTAACAAACACATACAATTGTTACCTTCACGCAACGCAGAAAGCAGATCTTCAATAATTTTTTGTGAGAACAAACTGTCGGTTAAAATGATGGGAAAAATTAATGCGGTTGTGCAGAAGTCTGCGATTATCGTTCCACTAACATCGTACGTAAAGTTTAGTGTCGTAAGAAAAAATAAATTCAATGATCTGAAGTATCAGATCTTTTTGTTCACTACTGTATATTCGGCGAAGGACCACTGTTACGGTGGATATATGATTACCTCTGTGGTTACTATCAATCTGTGCACTGTGATCATTAGACTTAAAAATTTGTTCCTGTTCTTTCAGGAGTCCGTCAAAGTACTGTTTTAGTTCCGCTATTGTTCTTGCTGTTTATAAGAGACATAAGAAATGAAATTGAATAAACAATAATAATAATAATTGGTTTTTAGGGAAAGGAAATGGCGCAGTATCTGTCTCATATATCGTTGGACACCTGAACCGCGCCGTAAGGGAAGGGATAAGAGAGGGAGTGAAAGAAGAAAGGAAGAATTAGGTGCCGTAGTGGAAGGCTCCGGAATAATTTCGACCACCTGGGGATCTTTAACGTGCACTGACATCGCACAGCACGCGGGCGCCTTAGCGTTTTTCCTCCATAAAAACGCAGCCGCCGCGGTCGGGTTCGAACCCGGGATCTCCGGATCAGTAGTCGAGCGCCCTAACCACTGAGCCACCGCGGCGGGGTGAAATTGAATTGAAGGTTGCGTTTTCGCTCACTAAGGCGTTCTATACAAATAATTAAAGGACGCTAATGACCAATGTTTAACAGGGCATTAGAAAAATTCTCGCGATGTTAAAAAATTTGCAGATGACTATTAATTAAGAAAAAAAAACTACATCGACTACAAACTACATCGACTACAAGGAAAGTATCTAAAGTACAGTATGCAGACTATTTTAGTAATGGGAATATTTAAAGCTTGGGCGAATATTTGTGCTTAGGTGTCCTGATCACTTCTTACTAGATTGTACTCTGCATGCTCAAAGGACCATCAGCAAAACAATGATCACGCCGTTCTTCCTTTAGGATGCTCTGCATCGTTCCAGAAGTGATATGAACCCTCTAGCTTATTTGGCGTTTATCTTATCAGTCTATGATTAGGCTAGCAGAACCTGGTTCCCATACACTAACAATATTGTTAGAACGCTCGCAATGTTGCAAAGAAAATTCGAGCGCTTACTCTTTAACCGCTATCTATTTTCACTTTCACCCACAGAACGTTTACGTTTCGCAGGCCTCCACACGCTGCCCAGTCATGCTAAATTACATCTTGTCAGATTATTTTACTTAATACCTCATAACTCATTAGTGATGTCCTCTAAAGACTATTTTTATATAAACCTTCAAGAGGAACTCGGTTCGAAAAACGCTCAGCCTTAGAGTTTTTGGGTTCGAATAATGCCTTGTGATAGTTTTTTGTACTAGTAGTCAGAGGTCCGAAACAGCTGGATGCATCAATTACAGCTGGGGCAACCATGGATAAATTTATCAAGCTGGCTGAGGCTTCTGTTCTTCTATTTTTTCGACATGAATCTGGTAATTTATTTTACTGCGTTGTTTCTCGCAGTGGATTCATTAGTTGCAAGCTCCGTTCTCGCTTTATAACATGATGCCTTCTTTGTCTATGTTCCATGTATCTCATCCTATTCTTGAAGTTTAACACTAGCCAGTAGAACTATACTTGCGTACAACTTATGCTTTTGGTTGCTCCTGTAAAAGTCCTAAAGGTATTCATCTTATCCTGAAATAATTATAATACCACGTGGCATGCCATACAATGCGATACCATTCCATTCCATACCATAGCATACCCTACTATTAGATTGGGATACGATACCATACCGTACCAAAAAAATGCCGTACCATACCTTGCCACCTAACATTCTTTTAAAAGTATATTTTCTGCCACCAATTTACGAAGGCCGAAAACGAAGACATAAAGTTGGCAATAATGTGTCAGACATCTTTAGTTATGTGTACGCTGCAGTCCAGCTTTTTCATGATACTAACGCTGCTCAATTCAAGTAGTCCCCATTTAAAAAAGCAGCTGAGAAGCCTAAAAAATCTCTGATTTTTTCCTCTCGTAACATTAGAATATCGCTGCTGTGCTGCAGAGTCCGCGGATAGTGATGGGCTCTACAGATGAGATGAATTTGAGTCATAGAAATAATTTTATATTTAATTCATATATTGCAATATTAATCGGCATCAAAGGACGTTCCACGACGTAACAAGAAATACTTTGTTCTGTTGCTGCAGTTGCATGAGCATAGCAATCATACATCAGCAACGTAAAGAAAAATGGAAACGGCAGAAGGAATTCTCTTGCCACATAGTATAGTAAGCAGAATGATTTTCACAGAAAGTTAAGAAGTGCACTCTATGCATACATTTTCAGTAAAATTCAGTAAGCCGGTGTCTTTTGTTTCACGTTGTGGTTCATGAAAAAAGTGCAGACATATTGGATGGTGTTTCTTAAACCTCATAACCAACATGCGATCTGCATTTTTGGATGCATGTAGCTTAATTACAGCGGTTTATTGAATGTAGTTCTTAATAAGTCCTCTCTATGTGGCTGTCTGAGAAAAAGTGAGAATTTGAAGCGAAACTAAAAAAAAAAACAGGCGATGCGCGCTTTTTACAGCCAGAGAGCAGCTTTCTCCCCGCAGCCTTCCCTTCTGATACGTGCGATGGCAAACATTATAATCATTATTAGCGGGACACCTGGGAGCCTTCCAAAGGACAGCCTTTTCACTAATGCGATGCCTTTCATTCAAAGTTGAAATTTGTCGAAGTCCAAATATAACGCGTTTTATCATAATCATCACGGGTGTACTGGGGGTGTTTTTACAAAATGGCTTTTGTTGGCACTACCTCCAGCAGTATGATGCAACGCTGATGATGATGAAATCGCACAACTTTATTGTCCTATATTCTGGTTTTTCATTTTTACACTCTCGCCAACCATCGCACTGCTGCTCTGCCAGATGAGAAGTCAAAAAGGAGAGTGATGTTTCAGTGCATGAAAAATGTATTGTTGCAATGACTGCTTCAAGATGCGTGCGTATATGTGTAGTCCCATGTTCCTCAGGATTAAGGTGTTCTTTTTCAAATCAGTCGACTGAAGGCCACACTTGATGCAGACCTCAGGAGGGTGTGGTGCGAAGACAATCTTCGGCACTCTGCTTCGGAGGACGAGAACGAAGGGCTGAATCCCAGGCTAAGCACCCGCATTTCCTCCCAGGAACAGTGAAACAACACCCGTACACAGTGCATTGTCAGTGTGTGGTAAAGAAAGGCATCACGGGGGAATTTGGTCCGTAGCATTGAGCTACTATACGGCGGTCGTCCACGTTACGCAGGGCACCGGGACGTTCGGGATGTTAAGCCTTACAATTCACCGCAGTATTTTGGGGCTTTGATTCCGGGTATGCAGCCCTCTTGATGCAAAATGATGTAAATATTATCTTTTTTTCTGGTCCACTTTCAGATTTTGGGAGCGAGGGTGGTATTTATAAAAAGGGAAATTACTGAGATCGCTGCCGGCAACAACGTACAGTTTTCACGGTTAACGATCGCTTATACATATGTCTGTTCTTATGGCAAAAAATAAGTACAAACCAATTTCGTCGTTACCAATGCTTCTGTTAGTCACCACACCATTTGATATTTGGGCCAAAAAGGGGATTAGTGAAGGGAAATGAGTGAAGGCGAAGGCAAGGTAACCGACAGTCGTCAAGGTTAACAGACTGGATACCAAGAGAAGGCAAGGGTAGGAGGTGGCGGCAGAAATTAAAGCGACAGGGAGATTTAGAAGTTTGGCGTGATAAGCTTCTCCCATCTGGCACATGGCGGGGTTAATTAAAGATATATGGGAGAGGCCGTTGTTTTGAACTGGCCGTAGTAAAGCTGATAATGAAGAAGGCAGAAGGGTGGCAAACTGCACAAGGAGAATACGTTGAGCGCCGCAGACGAAAGAGAATTTTGCGGGAACCAAGAATTAAGAAAGATGCTGAATAACAGGAGTTCGCTGCATTCAAAAGCGTCGAGGTGCGCCAACGGATGATCTCAATTTGCGGCGACAAATTTCCTGGACACCTGTCAAAATAAGCAGTCCTGTCAGACTTGCTAAAGTTGATGGCCCTGTTACGTTTCGCCTACGACGCGCGGTATAGCCGGCGCGGATGCAACGGACGCCGGGGCTTCGTTCAAAGTGGCGGTCATTTTGGGCACGTTCAGTGCTGCCGTAACGCCTCCCGCCAAGCGCGTCCAGGCAGGTTTCAATGCCACGTGTCGTCGTGTGTGCGTGTGTGTGTGTGTGCATGTTAGTGCCCACGCTTGTCAAAGCGCGGCAGCCGGGGAAAGGAGCTCCCCAACTGGGAGGCGAGGAGGTCTGACCGGCGCCGGCCCGGCGGACGCGTCACTTCACGTCTCAACATGTCCGTGCGTCGCCGTCTCGTGCGACTCATCCCAAGCCGTTCCTTCTTGCCCTCGACTCCGAGGGTATAAAAGCCGCTGCCCCGGACGCCAGAGAGACTTCGATTTCTTCCTTCGAGTAACGTGGTCGCCCTGACCGGCTGCTCTTTTGCGATGCCAGAATAAACAAGTTGTTCTGTTGCCAGTCGACTCATCCTTTGCCGGGACCTTCGGATGTTTCCAGCTGTGCCCCAGGCCGCCAGGCCAACGCTACCCTTGGGGCTTGCAACCCATTTGCAACAACTGGTTGCCAGCGGTGGGATCGCGACAACGGAGGCCAGCAGCGAAGATATGCAGACAACTGTATGCTGACCAGCACAATGACCATCCGGGAGCAGTGCAACGAGCCCTGTGTGATGACTGGTTGCCTGCAGCGGAACGACTGCGCTGAATTCTTGTCTGCGAGGTTTGGTGTGTGCGGGACTTTCTTCTTCTGAGTTTTGCCAGGCTTTTGTTAGTGTCAGAAACAGAGCTGGTAATTGTGGTTGTCGTTGCTGCCGGGTTAGTTTGCGGCAAGACAATAGTAGGCAGTAGAGAAAGCAGCATTCGGAGCAGCCATGGATTTGAAGTCGTTGCGCAAACCGAAATTGCTGGAGCTTGCAAGAGAGTTGGGTCTGGATGTCTCAGACAAACTCAGAAAACCAGAACTGCTAAGGGCTGTTCTTGAGTTGGAGGCTGAGGATGACGAGCTGTCGGAATGCCTTGAGACCATTGAGGAGAGGGAGCAGAAAGACGAGCGCGAACGTAAAGAGCAAAAAGAGGAGCGCGAACGTAAAGAGCAAGAAGAGAAAGAGCGCGACCGTCAACACGCTTTGGAAATGAAGCGTCTCGAGGTAGAGATGGAACGCGCTCGTAATGGAAGTCAGGCAGACGGTGCAGGAGAGCGGGTATCGTTCAAAATGTCTGACCTGATGCGGCCGTTTAAGCTTGGAGAGGACATTGGTTTGTTCCTGGTTAACTTTGAGCGAACGTGCGAGAAGCAGGGGTTCTCTCGGGAAACGTGGCCACAGCGCTTGCTCACTTTGTTACCCGGCGAGGCGGCCGACGTAGTCGCTCGCTTGAAGAGAGAGGAGGCAGAGGATTTCGACGAAGTGAAATCGAGTCTGCTAAAAAAGTACAGGCTGTCAGCGGAGGCGTTCCGTCGAAAGTTTCGGGAAAATGAAAAAGGCAGAAGTGAGTCATATACAGAGTTTGCCTACAGGCTTATGTCAAACATGCAGGAGTGACTCAAAGCAGAGAAAGCGTTTAGTGACCACGAGAAAATTCTGCAGTGTTTCGGGCTGGAACAGTTTTATAGTCGGTTACCTGAGAACGTGCGGTACTGGGTCTTGGATAGGCCAGACGTTAGTACAGTGGCTAAAGCCGCCGAGCTAGCCGAGGAGTTTGTGACGCGTCGGGCTCGCGGATCTAGGGACGGTCAAAAGGGTGAATTTGGCTCCAAGTCTGAGAGGCCGAAGTTCACACCCATGAGAGCAAGGGGGGACACACGTAGTGCGGATGCGAGTGAAAGTAGTCCGACCGAACGTAAGGAGACGGCGGCAGCCGAAGCCGAACGCAGAAAGCGGTTCGAGAGGAGGCAAGCGCGCGTGTGTTATACGTGCCAGAAACCGGGTCACTTTTCGGCGCAGTGTCCAGAAACAAAAAGAAAAGTCGTGTGTTTGTCATTATGTAGCACTGACGAGAACATGAAGCTTCTCGAGCCTTACATGCGAGACTTCCTCGTGAACGGGAAAGAGTGCCGAGTGCTTCGTGATTCCGCAGCTACAATGGATGTAGTTCACCCCTCTTACGTAGAACCCGATATGTTCACGGGCGAGTGCGCATGGATCAAACAAGTTGTGGAAGCTCACAGCGTGTGTCTGCCCGTAGCAAAAGTGCTTATTGAAGGACCTTTCGGAGCACTTGAGACGGAGGCCGCAGTGTCATCTATGCTGCCCCCCCAGTACCCGTACCTATTTTCGAACAGGTCCGATCACCTCCTGCGCGAGAAGGGGCTTTTGTTTGGTGAGGCTAGCGTTCAGGCCTTAACCAGATCGAGAGTTCGGGAGCTCGCTGCAAAGGCGGTAGTTGCGGGGCCGACGTTGTCGAACAATGAGAAAGGGTCGGAGGCGCAGCAAGCTGATATTCAGAGCACGTCCGAACTGAATAAAATTGAGCCTGTAGCGTTGAAGGCACCAGGTACTGGAGAGGAAATGCCCGACACGGGAAAGTTAGAAGAGCTTCCGGGACTAGGCTCAGTGACGAACAGGGAGGACACTGATCAGGTCATTAGTGACTTAATCATTAAAGCACCGCTGTCGGCTGAGCAGAAAACCGAACTACACCAACTCTTACAAGAGTTTCAAGGTCAGTTCTCTGAGAGGCCTGGTAGGACTTCTGTCCTTGCTCATGATATAGAACTTACCTCCCCAGAGCCAGTACGATCCAAGGCGTACAGGGCGTCACCCCGCCAGCGCGATATTATGGAGGCTGAGGTAAAGAAAATGCTACAGCTCGGTGTTATTGAGGCGGGTGAGAGTGATTATACCTCCCCTTTGATTTTAGTTGTGGTACCGGGCAAGGAACCTCGTCCTTGCGTCGACTACCGCAGGCTTAATTCCATCACTAAGGATCAAATTTATCCGATCCCTAACATCGAGGAGCGCCTTGCAAAAGTTAGTAGCGCTCAGTTTATTTCCACCCTAGATCTTGTCAGGGGTTATTGGCAGGTTCCACTTACAGAAGAGGCTAGTAGGTATGCGGCGTTCATTTCACCAATGGGAACATTCCATCCTAAAATTTTGAGCTTTGGTTTGAAGAACGCGCCATACTGCTTTTCAAGCCTCATGGACAAAGTGTTGCGGGGACAGGAAGAATTCGCTTTACCGTATTTAGACGACGTAGCGATATTCTCCGCATCCTGGTCTGAGCATATGGCACACTTGCGGGCAGTGCTAAGCCGGCTGCGCAAAGCGGGCTTGACAGTCAAGGCTCCCAAGTGCCAATTAGCACAGGCCGAGGTTGTCTACCTCGGTCACGTGATTGGACAGGGTCGTCGCCGCCCCTCTGAAATAAAAGTGGCCGCTGTGCGAGACTTCCCGCAACCGCGCACGAAGATCGATATTCGGTCGTTCTTAGGTGTCGCCGGCTACTATCAGAGGTACATCCCCAGGTACTCCGATATCGCGGCTCCCCTGACGGATGCTCTAAGAAAAACAGAGCCCCAAACAGTCGTCTGGAGCGAGACAAAGGAAAGAGCTTTTAGCGCCCTAAAGAGCGCCCTAACAAGCCAGCCTGTGCTACGATCGCCAGACTACACAAAAGGGTTCGTTGTTCAGTGCGATGCTAGTGAGCGAGGCATGGGCGTTGTACTGTGCCAACGGGAAAATGGAGAAGTGGAACACCCCGTCCTTTATGCTAGTCGTAAGCTGACCTGTCGTGAGCAGGCGTACAGCGCCACCGAGAAAGAGTGTGCGTGTCTCGTGTGGGCCGTTCAGAAATTGTCATGCTACCTAGCCGGCTCGACGTTTATCATTGAGACGGATCACTGCCCTCTCCAATGGCTGCAGACCATCTTTCCCAAAAATGGCCGCCTCCTGCGCTGGAGCCTCGCTTTGCGACAATATTCCTTTGAGGTGCGTTACAAAAAGGGGAGTCTCAACGGTAACGCCGATGGCTTAAGTCGAAGCCCCTAACGTAGGAATCCGCCTCAAAGTTGTTTGTTACTGATGTTTTCTTCCTGAGGCAGGATTTTTAACATATTGCTTTTGTTTAGTGTTTCAAAGTGATTATGTGCTTTCTATTGCAATTTTCCAATTTGTGGACGCGTTCTGAGTGCTGCTTGACTACTGTAAGGAACTAGGCAGTAGTATAAAAGGGGAAAGAGCCTGGCACTGGCATAGCTTAGTGAGGATTGTCTCGTGCTTGCTGACTGAGCGGTTGCGTTTCGGCGTAGTTCTAACGCTTGCTGGGAACGAGCACAAATATGGCAACACTCCCGAAGTCACTTTGCAGTGCCCTGTGTGAACCTGAACCTGAGAACGAGGCCTTCTCTGTGCTCTGCGCTCATGCAACGCCGAGGGACGACCGATTTTGATTACGAGCATCATCGAGCGACATCCCTCTGGACAGCGGATGCAGTCCCCTGACCATCGGGATCTCCTTCTCCCGGCGGGGCGGTCTGTTACGTTTCGCCTACGATGCGCGGTATAGCCGGCGCGGATGCAACGGACGCCGGGGCTTCGTTCAAAGTGGCGGTCATTTTGGGCCCGTTCAGTGCTGCCGTAACGCCTCCCGCCAAGCGCGTCCAGGCAGGTTTCAATGCCACGTGTCGTCGTGTGTGCGTGTGTGTGTGTGTGCATGTTAGTGCCCACGCTTGTCAAAGCGCGGCGGCCGGGGAGAGGAGCTCCCCAACTGGGAGGCGAGGAGGTCTGACCGGCGCCGGCCCGGCGGACGCGTCACTTCACGTCTCAACATGTCCGTGCGTCGCCGTCTCGTGCGACTCATCCCAAGCCGTTCCTTCTTGCCCTCGACTCCGAGGGTATAAAAGCCGCTGCCCCGGACGCCAAACAGAGACTTCGATTTCTTCCTTCGAGTAACGTGGTCGCCCTGACCGGCTGCTCTTTTGCGATGCCAGAATAAACAAGTTGTTCTGTTGCCAGTCGACTCATCCTTTGCCGGGACATTCGGATGTTTCCAGCTGTGCCCCAGGCCGCCAGGCCAGCGCTACCCTTGGGGCTTGCAACCCATTTGCAACAGCCCTAATGAAATTTTAAGGCAAGCTGACGCATAGAAAGTAACAAAAATGCTAATTGTGGTGTAGAGGCAGCAATAATGCCACTGACGGAATGTAAGAGGCGTAGGAACTGTTCAAAGCGTAACATGGCGACAGATCGATCTCAGTGCAACAATGCCTAAGATTTCATCCGCTGATATCACTTAGCGTCTAGAGGAAAAGGCTTGGTTTGGTTTTGTTTGGTTTATGAGGGTTTAACGCCCCAAAGTGACGCAGACTATGAGAGACGCCGTAATGAAGGACTCCGGAAATTTCGACCACCTGGGGTTCTTAAACGTGCACGGACATCGCACAGTACACGGGCCTGTAGAAATTCGCCTCCAGCGAAATTCGACCGCCGCGACCGGTATCGAACGCACATCTTTACGGTCAGCAGCCGAGTGCCAATAGCACTGAGCCACCGCGGCGGAAAAGACATTCTGACCGAGGTCAGCTAAGCTGACTGCGCAAGAACCACGATTTTTATGTATGGTAAAAAGAGCAAGAAGTGCCATTTGTTTTTGTCCGGCTTACTGCGTAAATCGAAAAAGTTCCTGAGCTATTAATAAGGTTTAGGCCAAAAAAAGCTCGTGTTCGCCTCCGCTCCCCTCCCACGTGTCTTTCATCAGCGTGCAACCATTTCTACCCTTCATCAGAAGAGGAATCGATGGGCTGGGGCAGCATTAGCCGGTCAATACTTTGAACCATTTACGCCACGTGGCGAAGGTCGAGACGCTTGTCCTTGGAGAAGGTCTGGGCTCGTAAGGTGCTCTCCAGGGGCCTTCTTTTTCCACCAGCTTTCATTTCGAAAATCCGTAATGGACTCTGGCTGCCCGACAGGATACCAGACATACTTAGGTTCATTTCCTTTCTATATGGTTCAGGGGCTACCATAAAATTGATGCGAGTTCCTAGGTTGTATGCTCACAATAATTCTGTTCGTTTAAAACGAAAAAGACACAAAAAAGGTAACGAAGCAAGGGCTCGATGACATTACGTGCGCTAAACAAAGGCCTCGAGCGGGAGCTCCTGCCGTATACGAAAAGAAATGGGCACGCAGCTCTTGGTACGGCAAAGATATATAAATCCCAGATTCATCTGTAGCAAATGTCAAATAATAAAAGCTGAGTTCTAAAGGAAAGCGGAAAAGTGCTTCGTCTCTTTACGAAGGAGCAGTGGCTTCCGGTGAGTTAACTGCCCGAGTTTTGGTACTGACCGGAGAACAGTGTGCTGTTTATTAAACACTCAAGGCTTCCCTGCTTTAGCCAAACCAAACTGCAAACTTAGTCAGCGTGTGTTGTAAGCGCTGCCGGTTTAGTTTCTAAACGGCATTATTGGAAGTATAGTGCTACATTAATCCTATTACGGCATGGGTCATTGTTTTTCAGCGCCTGCCAGCATGTAGCATCAGCGCAAGGCCTCAAAGAACATCTGCTCAGAGAACACCTGTGCGTCTGGTGCCATTAAGGGCTCGACCAAGGTGGTCTTGCCCTGCCAGTTAAAGGAATAATAACGGCCTGAACCGACTTTGTCTCTGTTTTGAGAAAAACGAATAAACTTCCATATGTGCTCCATATCTGTCTGCTGAACACTCCTTGAAAGGAGCTACAGATGGCTTCTAAGCACTATACGAAAGAGGTAACTGAAGAAGGACTACTTTTTCCAGTGTTTCTCAAAGGAAAGCTTTGTTGATATCATTTCAATGAGATGACATGCATTCTCTAGATTTTCATCCATACGATTTCGAACATTTTTTCAACACAATTTTTAGCAAATATAATATTGCAAAAAGTACACTGGGAGCAACAGCAGATGTTCCATACTTAGCATATAGAGGACCATTATTTTTAAAATCGTACATTATGATTCTAAAGGTCAGTCGTCAATGCCAGGAGACTCAGCTCTACTTATGCCGGGTACACAGCCACGCTCCATTTCTAATAAACCTTGCTCATCTACGTGAAAAAACAAGACATTATGAACGATGAGCACATGAAAAGTTACAATTTTCAGACATTAATACACGCAATGCTTTCATGCCAGGATGAACATATATTCAATAAACTATGTGTTCGTCTCGCTTCATACAAAAACATCAGAAATATGCTCCCTCCAGATAATAAATTCCTACCTTTAAAAGAGAAACACCCGGCGATGTGGTCAAGTCTTCAAAATCATTTTTAGTCTTACTACGTCCATTGCAAGGTGAGGGCATCTCCGATATCTCTCCAATTACCCCAGTCCTTGCAAAATTTCTAATCTCGTCTGCCCACCTAATTTTCATCCGTCCCCTACTACGCGTGCCTTCTTTTGGTACCTGGCCTTCGCGTTAAATTACTTTCGCATGCACATTTCTTGTGATTTCGACTAGGAAGTCATAAGCACTCATTTGTTCCATGACCCGTTGTACTTCCTTTGTTTCTTAACGTTGCGCGTATCAGTTTCCCTTCCATAGCTCACTGCGCTGTCCTGAATCTAAGTTGATCCATTTTCGTTAGCCTACTCATTTCTGCCCAATAGGTGATTATCGGTAAGATCAGCTGTTACGTAGTTTTCTCTGCAGGGATACTGATCAAATGCCATTCGGCATCTGAGAGTATCTGCTAATGCGCTGCACCCTAATCTTATCCTTCTTGTTATATACCTCGTGGCCTGGATCACCACTCACTACATGTTGTTGTTGTTAGCCTATCAAAAAATGGCACATACCCACACAGGGAGATCGGCCAAGAATCGGGTGACTATTCACCTGAATTCAGGTAATTAAAACGAAAAGTACGCGGGAAAGCAACACCGGAGGATTCTTCCTCATGAACAGAAAAAGGATAAAAATTTTGATTCCAAAGTTAACAACAACAACAACAACAACAACAACAACAACAACAACAACAACAACAACAACAACAACAACAACAACAACAACAACAACAACAACAACAACAACAACAACAACAACAACAACAACAACAACAACAACAACAACAACAACAACAACAACAACAACAACAACAACAACAACAACAACAACAACAACAATAAATCTTTATTTTTCGGTGCCCAGGAACAACCCAAAGGTCTTGGTGCTGGTACACCATTCACACGCACAAAATGTAAATTTATTTCACCACAAAGGAAGACAGTCAGAGGAGGTAATGCAGCAGTCAAGGCGATAGAAAAAAAAAGACAAACTAGGCGTGACAGCAAGCATGAAGCAAAAAAGTGAAAACAAGAAAACAGCGAGAACAGCGGTAAATGAAAGCAGCTAGAACAGGCAACAGACATATAAACAACTAATGAAACAATAAACAAAGAGAATGAACACAAGAACGACCGATAACAGCCAAGTACAGCATATAGCAAAAAATACAAACAAGAATAAAGCCAATACTAATATGAACGAATAAGAAACCTCTGAAATACAAGCTAGAAATACAATCATACACAATAAGAAATGTAATTAGTGAACGCGTTACAGACAATCAGGCGTGAGTACACAGTATTAAAGAAATATTATTAATGAAAACAAGTAGGCGTGATGAACAATTAAGGAGAAAAAAACAATATAATACCGGTGCAAATGCACAAGTGTAGTAAAGACAAAATGTATGAAAGGGGAAGTTATGTATGAGAAAAAGAGTGCTCAAAGTGGAACGTCACGGATATCCAATATAAAGGAAGGGAGAGAATTTTCGAATATATCAATGTGAGGACAAAGAGAATTAAACAACTTTTGCATTCTGTCCAGAGGGGAGAGGGAGTGCAGGAGCGCAGAAACTTGGAATGGTCTGAATTCCCTTATGCTCTTTCGCGGTACACGCAAAAGGATACGCGCTAGGAGCTGAGGGCATAGAATGTGACCATGAAGAAGTTTATACAAGAAAATTATATCTGCCCTCACGCGACGGCAGCTAAGAAAAGGAAGCTGCAGTGAGTTACTCCGTCTGGGACGAGAGCTGGAAGTTTTGCAAGAAAACCGATGTTGAAATATGCGTAAAAACTTTTGCTGAACTCTGTCGATTTTTTCGCCGTTCGACTGGGAAGTGCCGTTCCAAACAACACACGCATATTCCAAAAGCGGTAAGCATATGGAGAGGTAGAGCTTTAAGAAAGGAAGTGGGGCTCGAAACTCTCTCGAAAGCCTGCAGATGAAGCCGAGTGTACGCATAGCCCGTAGAGCAATGCGTTTTGTATGAGAGGAGAAGCTGAGGCTACGGTCGAAAAGTACGCCGAGGTCATTAATTTCATCAACACTGGGCAGCGGCCTACCATTCACAGAATAAGAGTAGAGAAGACTGTGCGTATTACGCGTAAATGAGATAACCTTGGTTTTAGATGAATTGAGAGTGAGCCCATTCTTCAAGCACCAATCAGATTAGGCGGATATGTCCGATTGCAATGACAAGCAATCGTGAAGAGTATGTATTGCCTTGAACATTTTTATATCATCCGCATAAAGGAGAAACGAGGAGCTTTTGAACACGGAGGAAACGTCATTGATAAAAACAGAGAACAGAAGCGGGCCTAATACCGAGCCCTGGTGAACTCCGCTGGTTGGAGCGTAAACAAATGAGGTCTGTCCATTTACACTGACAAAGCAGGACCGATCAAGAAGATAGTTGCGTAGGAGGGCTACAATTAAACGTCGATCTCAAACAGCAGAAGCTTTTGAAGAAGTAATGAGTGAGTAACAACGTCGAAAGCTTTGCTCAAATCACAGTACACAGCGTCTACCTGACTCCTCTGAAGGACTTCAGCTGATGTATACGTCCTAAAAGTCACAAGGTTAGTTGTAGTAGAACGACCTTTTAAGAAACCATGCTGATTATGTATGATTACATGTTTGAGGTGGAAGGAAAGTACTTTGTGCAAAGCTAGTTCAAAAAGCTTAGAGGTTGCACAAAGAAGAGAAATGGGGCGGTAGTTCGAAACATCAGATTTGTTTCCTGATTTGAAGACAGGGAAAACACGCGCCGTTTTCCACACGCGGGGAAAGGCAGAATTTTTCAAACAGTTATTAAATATCGTCGTTAAAAGAGGGACGAAGGTACTATTGAAGGCTTTTATTATGGCGGCTGGAATGCCATAAGGTCCAGGGAACAAAGATGGTTTCAAACGCTTAAGACTCCCACTTACTAACTTCTCGTCAAGAAGTACGGAATTAGGTGCGCCAGCTGGAAGGCATACGGAATCGCAACGTGGAGATTTGTACACGGAGGAAAAATGTTGAGCAAAGCCGTCAGCGACATTCCGAATGTCATTCCAATGAGAGTCAACTAAGTGAATATGACTATCAGATTTATTCGAACGCTTGCGAACGTATCGCCAGAATTCAGCAGGACGATTAGAGGCACTATTCTCTAAATATTCAAGATAGTACTCATGATCACGCTTGTACAGGCGTTTGCCAAGGGAACGCAAGCGGCGAAATTCATCTGCCCATGTATCCAGCCCAGGGCGTTTCGCTTTATGGTGGGCCCGCTCCTTAAGTTTCAGCGCTGCTCTAAGTTCCTTGGAAAACCAGAACGGAAACTTGCTTCGAGTAGGAGTGTGCATAGGTATGTACTGGCGCATACCATTGTGAACTATTTCAGTGAAGCGGCTGACTTGTTCGTCAACATCGCTGATTTCGTTTAAAACAGACCAGTCGACAGAAGAGAAAAAACCGCAGAGACACACATCGTCGCCAAGTGCGTAAGCGAAACGGGGGGAGTTCCCCGCACGATTTGAATTAGCAGAAGGTGGGACAGAAACCGTAGCCCTTATTAGAATTGGAGGATGAAATTTGTCACAGCGAGTAAGTGAGATGTCAGATGTCGAGACTCGAACATTTTCAAAATTAGATAAACAAATGTCAAGAACATTACCACAACAGTTTTCGATTAAATTGTGTTGATGCAAGGTGTTAAAAGCTGTGAAATCTAAAAGCCGGTTGCACTTACTAACTACATAATGATTGTTGTGAGAATATGTAAAGGTATTCCAGTTAATACCTGGAGTATTAAAATCGCCTAAAATGAGTAGTTTGTACTTGCTATGAGAAGTGTTAACATATCCGATAGCATGTAGTACATCATCGTAGGCAGGAGGAGGCAGATTAGGGGAAATGTAGAAAGCTGCCAATAAAAGTTTTTGATGTCGAGTTAAAGTGAGCTCTAACCAGACAGATTCTTCGATGGTTTCCAGGTCGGAACGCCGAACGCACTGCACGGAACTGTCAATAGCAATGAGCACTCCCGCTCCCTTTTGTTTAGAAGCTGATTCAGGGCGGTCACTTTGAAAAACAGAATAGTTATTAGGAAAGAAGTCACCTGAGTTAACTTCGCTAGACAGCCAGGTCTCAGTAATTACAACAGCCGAATAACAAGAGGCTAATACATTGGAAAAAAATACACGTCCCTTAGTCCGAAGACCTCGGGCATTTTGGTAATATATATCCAAGTTAGGGTTGACTGCGATCACCCGTCAGCTCGGAAGGATGCAACATACCATCCAGGAGCTTTCCACGAAAAGCATTGAAGATGCAGCCCGTAGGCCACATCGAAGGGTCAACAAGTTGATCGTAAAATTCCGCGCTGACTGTGAGGTAGAAGGACGAGTAAGAGTCATATTTCGTTTTCAACTGCCGGCAGGATAGGGGGGTGACGTTCACGGACTTCGAGATGGTTCGTCAGGTCAGCCGACGTTGTATAATAATAATAATAATAATAATAATAATAATAATAATAATAATAATAATAATAATAATAATAATAATAATAATAATAATAATAATAATAATAATAATAATAATAATAATAATAATAATAATAATAATAATAATAATAATAATAATAATAAGACTTTATTATCACTTTGAATACAGTACAAATGAGGTTCAGGCCCATCAAAGCCAACAAGAGGCTTGCCGGACTGGGCCTGGCAGTCAAAGCAGAGCGACAAAATGGCAGATCAATAGAAAACACTAATCGCTACAAATAACACTAAAGTTTAATTATTACAAAATTCACGAATAGAGCTCCAAGATAAGTAGCATGCAAAAACGTAACAGAACAAAACAAAAGCACACGCAATTACGTGATAAACAAAGAGCGACCGCGGTCAACATAAAGCTTTCAAGTGCATCTTCAGGTTCCGCAAAGAGGTCACTTCAAAAAGTTCATCAGGCAATTCATTAAAGATTTCAGGAACATAAACGCCCCCTCTTGATCTACCATACCGCGTTGAACTCCGCGGTACAAAGTAATAATAATAATAACGATAATAATATTAGTAATAATAATAATAATAATTTTATTCACAAGTCTACAAATACAATCACAGATACGAGGCTCGCCTAAGCCATCACATATGGCTTGTCACGCGAAGCCTGTCAGTCGACAGCAAGACTCGGCAGCAAAAATGGACTATTTTGGGGGGCAGAAAAAAGAGTGAAGACACGAAAGAAACCAAACAGCTTGAATAATAATAATAATAATAATAATAATAATAATAATAATAATAATAATAATAATAATAATAATAATAATAATAATAAACAGAGGGACTGGAACAGATTCATTAAGTCAAATGGTACTAATTGAGAGGAAAGAAAATTTTGCAACCCTTAGCATAGCAGACGGGGAGATTTTAGCAGGAAATTTAGGACAGCGGTACAAACAGATCTGTGGCTGAACCCATATGTGGATGCGCCAAATGATAGCAAGAGTGGCCTGCTTAAACTAAGACCAAGTGCCGCAAGGGCTCCTCCAGCAACCTTCTTCTCAAAGGGATGCATCGGCGACAATAGAGAAAAAATGCTCAATGGATTCAGGCTCACGGCAAAATGCACGAAGGGGAGAGAGCGCCAAACTCGACCTGTGTAAAGAGAAATTTAGAGGAGGTATACGGCACCGCAGCCTCGTCAGAGATGCTTCAAGCTGCCGAGATCGACAAACTTGCCTGTTCCAAGAATATCTGAGGCACTGATAATCCGCCGATGTTAAAAGTGTTGTGTCTTGCGTGCTTAAAACGCACGTCGCCGAAACCTAGATGCTGCTATATAGGGTGTAGCCGGGATGATAGGCAACACGAGGCCGCTTACGGAAGCCTTTGGGAGCGTATCAGCAATCTCATTAACTGTCACACTGCTGCGACCGGGAACCCATACTAAATGAACAAGACTCAAATACGGAGGAAGCAGGGACAAGAATGTGTTGAAAATGGTACCGTAAACATGCGCGGCGAGGGACGAACACGGAAATAAAGAATCAGTAATTACTGCCACTGCGGTAATAGAGGGGTGTAGTTTGCGTAGAGCAAGTACTACTGCCAGAAACTCTGCTTGAAAAATAGGGTGAAATCTGGAAACCGCAGTGAAAAGGACCAGTCTAAATGCGAACAGAATATTCCCACACCTGCCTTTTCATTGCACTGTGATTCGTCGGTTGCTATTGCAATATTTGTAGGTAGGGTCCTTAGATGATCGTCTAGTAGACCATTTAGAATACAGGGTGGCAAAAGTTTTGCATTTTGGGGGCAAATATCGTCGAAAACAATGTGGACAGTGCATGCCGTAAGTAGATGCATTCCTTTTCTTATTACAGCACCTCGCTATCTATTGTAAACTAGGGCTCTCTTCAGATACTGTCGGCAATTACTATTGTTTTTTTCATATTGATTTTCGGACCTACCATTCTGCTTGGCGTGTCTATATCATTGAGAGCGAGTAGAATTTCAAAGGGTAGTCCGTTTCTTCGAGCATGGTTCACAAACCCTTCCTCTAGTGTCGTTCGGCTTGGAAGATGAACAGGAGGCGAGCTTGTAGATGATGACAGCAGAGCATATGTTTACAACATACACATACAGAGAGTTAAACTGGAGAAAGCAGAACTGAATTTACCAAAGTACAAACTTTGCGCTACTTTACTCATCGACCCGGCAGGTTAGAGCCTAAGTAGCATCATGTTACATGCTAAGCATGGAGCCCCAGCTCAGACTGGACTGGACTGCATCCGTTTACATGCGCTTTTAAGCACTTGATTAACAAAGGACTAAAGGCGGTCATTTTCAGTGGCCCGCCCTAAGCATCAATTCTCCAATCAAAAATAACATGAGAGATGGGGACAACCCCTTGGTTTGGGCTTAGCCTCGAACCCAGAGTCTTGTTAACAATACAAACTAAATAAAAAAATAAATGCGCCACCACTCTCTCTCAAGAGAGAGTATCCACACGCTCTTCCTTCGGAGCTAATCCTTGCCTCAGGCATGCGTACCGCCACCCACCATCGGTCCGCGTCCCCCGTCAGCAACAGAGGAGGGGGCGAAAGGGCCCACGATGCTTCCGCGCTACCGAAGGCGGGACACAGCTAATAAGCATGAAGGGGTTTGTCTGTCGCTCTGGAAATCAGAATAAGGATCGCCCCTGTCTTCCCACATTCTTGGTGAGCACTGCCTGTCCGCCATGACAGGTGTCCGTCACGGCCCTTCTGGGAATACGCTTATGTTCACGAGGCCCGGCGGGACGCTGCGGTTGCCTTCCCGGCGAAGCCCACGTCGTTAGGGGGGGGGGGGGGGGGGGGAGGTCCGTGCGTCAAGCGACCGTACCGTTTTCGTTGCTCGTACGCACTCGGGGGCTCTCGCTTATACTGGGTAGCGGTTCCCGCGTGTGCCGGCGTCCCACTTCCTGCAAAAGTATGCAGCTGGAAAAGAGGGGCGGCCTTAAGGCGCGCTCACACTAGCGGGAAGCTTCCCGCACCGGCACAGCGTCAACGTCGACGCTGCCTCGCAGCTCCTCAGAATGACGCTCACACTGCGCACGTTTTCTCGCTGCCGTTGTCTTGTTATGTGGAGAGAGGAGGCGCTGAGGGAGGACCCGAACGAGCAGAAAGAGAAGGGGATAGTCACGTGACACTAGAGAAGACTGGAAAGCGCACCCTTTTCTCGCGTCGTCGTCTTGATCGTCTGCTAGCTCCCCTCCCGTCGCCCTGGCAAAGCAGCCGCCGAGTGCCCGGCCGGCCGGCCGGACGCGCGCAGCCTCCGCCTCCGCCGACCGACGTCACGGTTCACGGTCGGCGCCCATTGGCTGTTCTCGTCACCGGCACGGGAAAAATAGGTACCGAACCCATCGCTCCGCGGGACGGCACAGCAGGCTGTCCGCGGGAGAAAAACCGGCTTGGGCGGGAAGCGGCACGCGGAAAACGCCCGGCATTGCGCGTTTTCCCGCTAATGTGAGCTCGCCTTTACACGCCCCCTCTAATAGTATAAACCGAGCTTGCTTTCAGCTCGTTTATGCTTACTAACAAAGAGGCCGCAACACTTGCACATTACAAGTATCAGCTCTCCGGGGGCACAGTTTCTCCTGGGTACTCGACACTTCGATAATCAAAGCAAAGAAACAATCAATAAAATAAACTAAAGCGCAACATTGGTGCAAGCTGCTGTACAGTTCACTGAATGGGCAGCAACATCATGCACTGCGCAGAGTCCACATTAGAAGCACACACAAAGCCACATTGTTCATCACTGTTCACAAGTCTGCGCACAACACTCACGGGCACCGTTCTATGCAGACGCCAGGCAGAAGCCTCTTCGTAAGTGCCCGACTTCAACACACGGCACCCTGCTCACCGAGCGTCGGTTGAGTGGGAACATTCACGCCTTCTCGAGGCTGGCATGGTGGTACCTGACTCCCATGTCAAGTAGGGAAGCCTGGATAGCTGAAGTGGCAGCGCCCATCTAGCCAATTTCGCCCCGTGTGGAGTGCACGTCGTCAAGTATGACAGGGGGTTGTGGCCAGAGACGACATTGACCACGGCACTGAAGAGCCAATAATCGAGCTTCTTCAGAGCCCCTATAATAGCGAACGCTTCGCACTTTATGGTCGACCACCTCGCCTGAGTTGCGTCGCTGCGATGACTCGCGAACGCTATAGGTCTTTCATTGCCCTTTTTCGTCATTTGTGTCAAGGAAGCCCTGGCAGCCGCTGCTGATGCGTCAGTGAAAAGCCAATACGGCTGGTGAGGCTGTGAAGTGCTCAACGCCACTGCTCTGCAGAGCGAGTCTTTGAGCTCTTCTAATGCGCACTGCGCATTTTCTGGCCCCTCATGCGTCACAAATGCGGTAAACGCTTGGCTGTGCGGGCCCATCAGCACCTGCCAGTAGCCACGCCTTAAATCCACTAGCGTGATAAACTGCGCGCGGCCGACCTAAAAAATTAGCTCCTGGGAGTTAGTCATCGGAAACGCATCTGAACGAGTTCCTGCATTCAAAGTTCGGTGGTCAATATGTATTCGCATTGACCCAGCTTTCTTTCCCACGCACACAGCTGGGTGTGCAAATTCGCTTTCTACAGGATAAATTATTCCTAACTTAAGTAACTCCTCCACTCGGCAGCTTACTTCTTTCTTGAGTAGTTCAGGCCTAGTTAACGGGGTGATGGATATATTGTCAGTGTGACGCCGGCCTGGGCGAATTTGGCACCCATTACAATACTGGCAGTACTCTGAAATCTCCTTTTCCATACCGGGCCAGTAGAAGTTGTACTTTATGCGTGCCTTTGTCTTCCTTGGTCCCAGGTGTCCACTCCACGGCGATTCGTGCACCAAGGTCAGAACTGCCTTTCGTCTCCTTTGGGGAAGCACCAGTTGTCGCAATTTAGTACCCGTTATTGTATCCCAATGGTGTAGCAATCCCTCGGTAACGAACATACCCGCCTTCCGTGCTTCGAATTTTCCCTTGCCTTCCTCAAGCTCTCGTCAGCGATTTGCGCTGCTCGAAACAGTTCTCGCTGGCTAGACAGTGAAACTGCATCTTCCCTCCCAGGTGGCTCTGCTTCCTCGCGTGGAACGTCGTCATTTGGTGCCCTGCCAACTTCGCTTACCAGTGCCTCACAATTTTGATTTGCCGCGTTCGTAGGTTATTGATTTGCCGCCATACTGACTGCAGTACTAGTACTTGTTGTGAACGCTCTATCGCTGTGCTTCTTAAGCAGCTGCCAGTCTTCTGACGACAGCAAACAGTCCACCCCCTCAGTAAGCTCATTGGTGAGGGCACATACTATGCCTATCTTTTGATCGTCTACGATTGTTCCTGTATGAGATACACTTAGAGGGACCGTCGCTAATTTCGCCTGAATAGATCTGCCAAAAGCTTACACTAGCTTCACTGTCCCCGATTGTTCCGTCAGTACCTGCGGTAGTATGCTCTCTCTTATTACCGTCATTTCACTACCCGTATCAAGCAATGCCTCGGTGCAGACGTCTCCGCATACAAGCTCTACGAACTGTATTCTCGATGCGGCTGTCCTTGAATTTTGCATAGGCACTCCTACTATAGCAGTTAAAGCCGTGCCTTGGTTTACCGCTGCGTCCTTTACTTCTGTCTCATCTACCAGCGCGACATTTTGCATCCTCCGCCTGTGCCCATATGCTTGTTGCTGGCGCGGCCCATTTGGTGTTATTCGCTGGAAATTCCTAGCAACATGGCACTGGTGGCACTTTATTGCGGGTTTTTCAACGTTACCCCGCTTTTTTCCCCTTTTGCAGTACTGCCACTGTAATATGTCTCGCAGCCCGCCTTTTACCTTTTGCTTGCTCGAAGGTCTGTAGGGCCTTTGATATTTATTTAGGCTTCAGCGAACTCTATTCTTCTCGAAGGCGCACATATTCAATGCCCTCCGGGCTGAGGCTTGCCTTAATGCGATCGGACACCATGAGATCGGTCAAAGCCTCTTTTGAGTCTACCTCTCTAGCCTGGATGTACTACATTAAATACGTTTTCACGCGAGACGCAAACTGATCCTACGTCTCCTCCTTCCTTTTCGCAGCTTTCTCAAACCTCTCAACGTACTCAGTCGGAGTTAGTTTTAAATCTTCTAGAACCGCTGTTTTTACAGCCTCATGATCAGTGCATTCGTCTCGGTCAAGGTTACGAAGTAAGCATCTGACTCGCTCTGTCAGTGCCGGTAAAATTAAGTGCACTCGGCTACTGTCTGAAACATTGAAAGTAGTGAAAAGCTTCTCCAGATCCTCAAACCACAATGGTACATCTGCATCGCATGGAATTCTGTAGCCCTTAAGGACTTTCGCACATTGTGATATTGAATCTGAGCCTATACAATGTTCATCACTCTTTCCCGACCCAAGCGGTGACATTCTACCATTCAACAGCCCAAGCGCCATCTGCTTAAGTGCCAGTCGCTCCCTGGATTCAATTTCACGCATTCGTAGTTCCATTTCTACTTTTAACTTCATACGGCGAATAGCCATTTTTCTGTATCAGGTCCCGCAGTGTCTAGTAACAATGTCTGTCTCTGGTCGTCGGTCTGTAACCTGCTCTCCACACTGAAATCATCCTCCATAGTCGCTCCCTCGTTCTGGTCCAACCCCGTTTCTACACCGCCCTCTAGCGATTGCTGCTCCTGGCGAGGATTCGACCTCATTTCATCCTCAGGATTAGATTCGCTATCTTTAGCGGCTAGCGTTCTCTTCATATTGACCATGGGCTTCACAAACTAACCACCATGCGTGCCTCAACAAAACGCAAGAAATCCCACTCACCCGGCGCAGATCTTCTGTTGTCTGCCGCCCAGAGCCCGGATGATGCGTCCGTTCTACCAGCGTTGGCAGCAGCCGAGGTGGAGTCGTCCCTTGACAGTTCCTCGCTGCTCCGTGTCGGATTGCCTGTGGTTGTCACTGCGATGCCTGGCCTTGAGATGAGACGTGCCGAATCCTGTCGGCTGCGCCAGTAGAATTTCAAAAGGTCGTTAGTTTCTTCGAGGATGGTTCACAAACCCTTCATCTAGTGTCGTTCGGCTTGGAAGATGAACAGGAGGCGAGCTTGTAGATGATGACAGCAGAGCATATATTTACAACATACATATACAGAGAGTTAAACTGAAAAAGCAGAACTGAATTTACCAAAGAACAAATTTTTCGCTAGTTTACTCATCGACCCGGCAGGTTAGAGCCTAGCATCACGTTACATGCTAAGCATATGGAGCCCCAGTTCAGACTGGACTGAACTGCATCCGTTTACATGCGCTTTTAAGCACTTGATTAACAAAGGACTAAGGGCGGTCATTTTCAGTGGCCCGCCCTAAGCAACAATTCTCCAATCAAAAATAACATGAGAGATGGGGACAACCCCTTGAGTTGGGCTTAGCCTCATACCCATTGTCTTGTTAACAATACAAACTAAATAAAACAAATACGCCACCACTCTCTCTCAAGTGAGAGTATCCACACGCTCTCCCTTCGGAGCTAATCCTTGCCTCAGGCATGCATCGAAACCCACCATCGGTCCGCGTCGCCCGTCAGCAACAGAGAAGGGGGCGAAAGGGCCCACGATGCTTCCGCGCTACCGAAGGTGGGACACAGCTAATAAGCATGACGGGGTTTGTCTGTCGCTCTGGAAACCAGATTAAGGATCGCCCCTGTCTTCCCACATTCTTGGTGAGCACTGCCTGTCCGCCATGACAGGTGTCCGTCACGGCCCTTCTGGGAATACGCTTATGTTCACGAGGCCCGGCGGGACGCTGCGGTTGCCTTCCCGGCGAAGCCCACGTCGTTAGGGGGGGGGGGGGGGGGAGGTCCGTGCGTCAAGCGACCGTACCGTTTTCGTTGCTCGTACGCACTCGGGGGCTCTCGCTTATACTGGGTAGCGGTTCCCGCGTGTGCCGGCGTCCCACTTCCTGCAAAAGTATGCAGCTGGAAAAGAGGGGCGGCCTTAAGGCGCGCTCACACTAGCGGGAAGCTTCCCGCACCGGCACAGCGTCAACGTCGACGCTGCCTCGCAGCTCCTCAGAATGACGCTCACACTGCGCACGTTTTCTCGCTGCCGTTGTCTTGTTATGTGGAGAGAGGAGGCGCTGAGGGAGGACCCGAACGAGCAGAAAGAGAAGGGGATAGTCACGTGACACTAGAGAAGACTGGAAAGCGCACCCTTTTCTCGCGTCGTCGTCTTGATCGTCTGCTAGCTCCCCTCCCGTCGCCCTGGCAAAGCAGCCGCCGAGTGCCCGGCCGGCCGGCCGGACGCGCGCAGCCTCCGCCTCCGCCGACCGACGTCACGGTTCACGGTCGGCGCCCATTGGCTGTTCTCGTCACCGGCACGGGAAAAATAGGTACCGAACCCATCGCTCCGCGGGACGGCATAGCAGGCTGTCCGCGGGAGAAAAACCGGCTTGGGCGGGAAGCGGCACGCGGAAAACGCCCGGCATTGCGCGTTTTCCCGCTAATGTGAGCTCGCCTTTACACGCCCCCTCTAATAGTATAAACCGAGCTTGCTTTCAGCTCGTTTATGCTTACTAACAAAGAGGCCGCAACACTTGCACATTACAAGTATCAGCTCTCCGGGGGCACAGTTTCTCCTGGGTACTCGACACTTCGATAATCAAAGCAAAGAAACAATCAATAAAATAAACTAAAGCGCAACATTGGTGCAAGCTGCTGTACAGTTCACTGAATGGGCAGCAACATCATGCACTGCGCAGAGTCCACATTAGAAGCACACACAAAGCCACATTGTTCATCACTGTTCACAAGTCTGCGCACAACACTCACGGGCACCGTTCTATGCAGACGCCAGGCAGAAGTCTCTTCGTAAGTGCCCGACTTCAACACACGGCACCCTGCTCACCGAGCGTCGGTTGAGTGGGAACATTCACGCCTTCTCGAGGCTGGCATGGTGGTACCTGACTCCCATGTCAAGTAGGGAAGCCTGGATAGCTGAAGTGGCAGCGCCCATCTAGCCAATTTCGCCCCGTGTGGAGTGCACGTCGTCAAGTATGACAGGGGGTTGTGGCCAGAGACGACATTGACCACGGCACTGAAGAGCCAATAATCGAGCTTCTTCAGAGCCCCTATAATAGCGAACGCTTCGCACTTTATGGTCGACCACCTCGCCTGAGTTGCGTCGCTGCGATGACTCGCGAACGCTATAGGTCTTTCATTGCCCTTTTTCGTCATTTGTGTCAAGGAAGCCCTGGCAGCCGCTGCTGATGCGTCAGTGAAAAGCCAATACGGCTGGTGAGGCTGTGAAGTGCTCAACGCCACTGCTCTGCAGAGCGAGTCTTTGAGCTCTTCTAATGCGCACTGCGCATTTTCTGGCCCCTCATGCGTCACAAATGCGGTAAACGCTTGGCTGTGCGGGCCCATCAGCACCTGCCAGTAGCCACGCCTTAAATCCACTAGCGTGATAAACTGCGCGCGGCCGACCTAAAAAATTAGCTCCTGGGAGTTAGTCATCGGAAACGCATCTGAACGAGTTCCTGCATTCAAAGTTCGGTGGTCAATATGTATTCGCATTGACCCAGCTTTCTTTCCCACGCACACAGCTGGGTGTGCAAATTCACTTTCTACAGGATAAATTATTCCTAACTTAAGTAACTCCTCCACTCGGCAGCTTACTTCTTTCTTGAGTAGTTCAGGCCTAGTTAACGGGGTGATGGATATATTGTCAGTGTGACGCCGGCCTGGGCGAATTTGGCACCCATTACAATACTGGCAGTACTCTGAAATCTCCTTTTCCATACCGGGCCAGTAGAAGTTGTACTTTATGCGTGCCTTTGTCTTCCTTGGTCCCAGGTGTCCACTCCACGGCGATTCGTGCACCAAGGTCAGAACTGCCTTTCGTCTCCTTTGGGGAAGCACCAGTTGTCGCAATTTAGTACCCGTTATTGTATCCCAATGGTGTAGCAATCCCTCGGTAACGAACATACCCGCCTTCCGTGCTTCGAATTTTCCCTTGCCTTCCTCAAGCTCTCGTCAGCGATTTGCGCTGCTCGAAACAGTTCTCGCTGGCTAGACAGTGAAACTGCATCTTCCCTCCCAGGTGGCTCTGCTTCCTCGCGTGGAACGTCGTCATTTGGTGCCCTGCCAACTTCGCTTACCAGTGCCTCACAATTTTGATTTGCCGCGTTCGTAGGTTATTGATTTGCCGCCATACTGACTGCAGTACTAGTACTTGTTGTGAACGCTCTATCGCTGTGCTTCTTAAGCAGCTGCCAGTCTTCTGACGACAGCAAGCAGTCCACCCCCTCAGTAAGCTCATTGGTGAGGGCACATACTATGCCTATCTTTTGATCGTCTACGATTGTTCCTGTATGAGATACACTTAGAGGGACCGTCGCTAATTTCGCCTGAATAGATCTGCCAAAAGCTTACACTAGCTTCACTGTCCCCGATTGTTCCGTCAGTACCTGCGGTAGTATGCTCTCTCTTATTACCGTCATTTCACTACCCGTATCAAGCAATGCCTCGGTGCAGACGTCTCCGCATACAAGCTCTACGAACTGTATTCTCGATGCGGCTGTCCTTGAATTTTGCATAGGCACTCCTACTATAGCAGTTAAAGCCGTGCCTTGGTTTACCGCTGCGTCCTTTACTTCTGTCTCATCTACCAGCGCGACATTTTGCATCCTCCGCCTGTGCCCATATGCTTGTTGCTGGCGCGGCCCATTTGGTGTTATTCGCTGGAAATTCCTAGCAACATGGCACTGGTGGCACTTTATTGCGGGTTTTTCAACGTTACCCCGCTTTTTTCCCCTTTTGCAGTACTGCCACTGTAATATGTCTCGCAGCCCGCCTTTTACCTTTTGCTTGCTCGAAGGTCTGTAGGGCCTTTGATATTTATTTAGGCTTCAGCGAACTCTATTCTTCTCGAAGGCGCACATATTCAATGCCCTCCGGGCTGAGGCTTGCCTTAATGCGATCGGACACCATGAGATCGGTCAAAGCCTCTTTTGAGTCTACCTCTCTAGCCTGGATGTACTACATTAAATACGTTTTCACGCGAGACGCAAACTGATCCTACGTCTCCTCCTTCCTTTTCGCAGCTTTCTCAAACCTCTCAACGTACTCAGTCGGAGTTAGTTTTAAATCTTCTAGAACCGCTGTTTTTACAGCCTCATGATCAGTGCATTCGTCTCGGTCAAGGTTACGAAGTAAGCATCTGACTCGCTCTGTCAGTGCCGGTAAAATTAAGTGCACTCGGCTACTGTCTGAAACATTGAAAGTAGTGAAAAGCTTCTCCAGATCCTCAAACCACAATGGTACATCTGCATCGCATGGAATTCTGTAGCCCTTAAGGACTTTCGCACATTGTGATATTGAATCTGAGCCTATACAATGTTCATCACTCTTTCCCGACCCAAGCGGTGACATTCTACCATTCAACAGCCCAAGCGCCATCTGCTTAAGTGCCAGTCGCTCCCTGGATTCAATTTCACGCATTCGTAGTTCCATTTCTACTTTTAACTTCATACGGCGAATAGCCATTTTTCTGTATCAGGTCCCGCAGTGTCTAGTAACAATGTCTGTCTCTGGTCGTCGGTCAGTAACCTGCTCTCCACACTGAAATCATCCTCCATAGTCGCTCCCTCGTTCTGGTCCAACCCCGTTTCTACACCGCCCTCTAGCGATTGCTGCTCCTGGCGAGGATTCGACCTCATTTCATCCTCAGGATTAGATTCGCTATCTTTAGCGGCTAGCGTTCTCTTCGTATTGACCATGGGCTTCACAAACTAACCACCATGCGTGCCTCAACAAAACGCAAGAAATCCCACTCACCCGGCGCAGATCTTCTGTTGTCTGCCGCCCAGAGCCCGGATGATGCGTCCGTTCTACCAGCGTTGGCAGCAGCCGAGGTGGAGTCGTCCCTTGACAGTTCCTCGCTGCTCCGTGTCGGATTGCCTGTGGTTGTCACTGCGATGCCTGGCCTTGAGATGAGACGTGCCGAATCCTGTCGGCTGCGCCAGTAGAATTTCAAAAGGTCGTTAGTTTCTTCGAGGATGGTTCACAAACCCTTCATCTAGTGTCGTTCGGCTTGGAAGATGAACAGGAGGCGAGCTTGTAGATGATGACAGCAGAGCATATATTTACAACATACATATACAGAGAGTTAAACTGAAAAAGCAGAACTGAATTTACCAAAGAACAAATTTTTCGCTAGTTTACTCATCGACCCGGCAGGTTAGAGCCTAGCATCACGTTACATGCTAAGCATATGGAGCCCCAGTTCAGACTGGACTGAACTGCATCCGTTTACATGCGCTTTTAAGCACTTGATTAACAAAGGACTAAGGGCGGTCATTTTCAGTGGCCCGCCCTAAGCAACAATTCTCCAATCAAAAATAACATGAGAGATGGGGACAACCCCTTGAGTTGGGCTTAGCCTCATACCCATTGTCTTGTTAACAATACAAACTAAATAAAACAAATACGCCACCACTCTCTCTCAAGTGAGAGTATCCACACGCTCTCCCTTCGGAGCTAATCCTTGCCTCAGGCATGCATCGAAACCCACCATCGGTCCGCGTCGCCCGTCACCAACAGAGAAGGGGGCGAAAGGGCCCACGATGCTTCCGCGCTACCGAAGGTGGGACACAGCTAATAAGCATGACGGGGTTTGTCTGTCGCTCTGGAAACCAGATTAAGGATCGCCCCTGTCTTCCCACATTCTTGGTGAGCACTGCCTGTCCGCCATGACAGGTGTCTGTCACGGCCCTTCTGGGAATACGCTTATGTTCACGAGGCCCGGCGGGACGCTGCGGTTGCCTTCCCGGCGAAGCCCACGTCGTTAGCGGGGGGGAGGTCCGTGCGTCAAGCGACCGTACCGTTTTCGTTACTAGTACGCACTCGGGGGCTCTCGCTTATACTGGGTAGCGGTTTCCGCGTGTGCCGGCGTCCCACTTCCTGCAAAGAGGAGCGGCCTTACAGAGCGCTTCGTAATTCGTGCCCGGAGTTACTTTACAAGGCAATATCAAGTCAAAAATCGATTTTCTATGTGTGTGCAAATCTCTACAGAGACTTTACTGGTGTGTTAGTGTGACAATATTTCGTATAGTGCTTATTCATGTGTTCTCCTTTGCAATTTTTTTGCTGTAAGCTGCCACCACCCTGCCGGGCATTTATGGCACATGGGAGCTTTGTGAAGCCGCGTGCGTTGCATTTTTAAGGGCGTGAGCTCGAACTCATCACTTTTCGAGATTTCGTGGGGTCTGCTACCACTCTTGATCACAGCGTCATCTGTGGCAGCAACTACTCATCACGTTTCGAGATTTCGTGAGGTCTCCTCCCACCTTGAGACCATAGCCGCACCTCTGGCGGCAACTAGAAAACAGCGCGCCTCGCATTGATAGTTGTAGCCCATCTACAATAGTATTGTAGAAACAAGCACCTGCCGCGTGCCAATAATGACGTCATAGTCCAATATGGCGGATAGAAGTGGAACTATGTGAGCATAGCGTCAGGGGACGAAAAGGCGACATAGTTTTGGTTTCTCTAATTCAAAATGGTTGCCAATAAAATTTGTTCTGCCCTCTCATCCCTTTCTCCCCCTCACCAAAAAGTACCCTAAAACGGGTAGGAAAACTGCCTCGTTTTTTTTTCTTTATTGCCTGGCTTTGGCTCATAACATTTAACCAAAAACACTCAAAAAAGCACAGCAAAAATGTTACATACGACACTGTCGTGGTCAGCCAGCATGAGTTTGGCTTCGTCATACTAAAATTCGCGTAGTATACTGTAACGTGGTGGTGACGTTGAAGAACACAGTAGCAATACTCTGAAAGACAAAACTAACTTTTATTGGGCGAACCTGTGGTCACAAAAAGCGGCTACACTTACAGCACAACGGTAGCGGCGAACACGGTCGGCGATCGTCGAAAATCTGATCCTTGGGTCAAGGTAGGTAGGTAGGTAAACTCTTTTATTGCGCCCAAAAACAGGGGACCAGTCAAAGGACCGGTTGCGCTGACTTAGAGGAGGTCGGCGGGGATCCTTTGGGATGCCACGGCCTCCACCGCGCGCTGGATAAGCCAGCGTTGGTCTGCTGGCTTAGAAGTACACAGGAGAGACTCCCACGTCTCTGGGGTGTTTGCGTTGTCTGTGTTGTAATGTGTACAAGTCCACACCATGTGTATGAGTGTGGCCGGAGTTGAGCAGTGTTTGTACATGGGGGCTATCTGTTCCGGAAAGATCCTGCTGTATAAGAGGGGGTGTGGGAAGCTGCCAGTTTGTAGTTTGCGCCATTGGACGGCCTCGCGTCTTGTTAGATCGCGGTGTGCGGGAGGATATGTGCACCTTTGGAGTCGGTAGTGCTGGAGTATGTCCGTGTAAGTGGTGAGTAGAGAAGCGCGTGGGATATTAGTGTCAGCGGAAGCAGGGTGGCTGATCATACTCTCGGCTCGGCAGCTGAGATCTCGAGCGAGAGTGTGTGCCTGGGCGTTTCCGCTGAGCGACTCGTGGGCTGGAGCCCAAAGAAGTAAGCGGTACCATCCCTCAAGAGTGGAAATGCGCCAATCTAGTCCTCATTCCCAAGCCAGGCAAACCACCAACCTTGGCCAACCTCCGTCCCATCTCTCTCACGTCCTGCGTTGGGAAGCTGATGGAACACGTTATCCAGACCAGACTCTCACGATACCTTGAAGACAACCATCTTCTACCAGACACTATGTTCGGCTTCCGCCCTCATTTAGCAGCCCTGGACATTATGCTTCTTCTCCATCATCAGGTAGTCATGAGACGTACACTAGACACGAAAGTCATCGTCGGCCTCGATGTTGCCAAGGCATTCGACAACGTCCTCCATGAAGCGATTCTTCAACAACTTCAAGCTCTCGGAGTCGGACATCGCATGTATGCGTACATCCGAAACTTTCTCACCGACCGCACAGTGCAACTTAAAGCCGGCACGGGAGATCCTTCCATCATCTCTCCGGGAAACCGTGGCACGCCGCAAGGCGCCGTACTTTCGCCGATGCTTTTTAACGTCGCACTGATAGGCCTGCCGAAGCTACTGGCCGACATCCCCCACCTGCATCACAGCATTTATGCTGACGACCTCACACTTTGGATCACGCGCGGCAGTGACGGCCAGATTGAAGAGACTTTACAGACCGCGATCGAACGGATCGGAGATTATCTAAGTACAGTTCGCCTCACGTGCTCGGCGACAAAGTCCGAGTATATCATCATTCCTTCCCCGGGACGACGCCCTTCAAAGATACTTCCGGACATCAACCTCAAGGTGCAAGGAAACCCGATTCCTCGAACAGACAACATCAGGATCCTGGGCTTGCATCTACAGGCCAACGGCAGCAACAACATCACGATCCAACGCATCGACCAGTCGGTTGTGCAGATCGGACGCCTCCTTAAGCGAATCTCCAACAAGCATCATGGCATGCGAGAGTCCAACCTCCTGCGCCTCGTTCAAGCTTTCGTCTGCTCCCGCATCACCTACTCTGGACCCTACTTACGTCTCACTCGTGCCGAAAGCGAACGGCTAGACGCGTCACTTCGAAAAGCATACAAGACGGCCCTAGGTCTTCCCATGTCCACAGCTACCCATAAGCTCATGGCTCTCGGAATCTCCAATACCGTGAGCGAACTGATCGAAGCAACCCTCACCGCCCAGTATGAGCGGCTCTCACTCACACACGCTGGCCGAGCGGTACTGCAGCAAGTTGGGATCTCCCGCCGAGATCGGCCCGAAGTTACGCTGAACTTACATCGGAATATCGCCTAAATCTCCGCATTCCTCCCATTCCCAAACGGATGCACCCGGAACACCACGCCGAGAGACGGGCCGACCGGGCTCGTCAGTTCGAGAAACGCTTCAGCGGACGTCCGGACGTCACGTATACGGACGCCTCTTACCATTCATCGAGGCCAGCGATGGTGGCGGTAGCTCTCGCCCCTCACCGCAGCTGGTACACAGCCTGCAGCATTCGCAATGCAGAAACAGTCACCGCAGCTGAGGAGGTTGCCATTGCGCTCGCGCTAGCCGACCCTAATACCAAAGTCGTCATCAGTGACTCTCAACAGGCTATTCGCAATTACGATGCTGGCCGTATCTCTTGCCAGGCGTTACACATTCTACGTTCTACAGCACCCTCTTCCACATATCCTTGGGTCAAGCGCGTCGGCTGTTATATAGCAGTCGTCGAATGTTCCAGACTAATCGTTGGGACCCGCGTGTCTTCCACGAAGTTCTACACCATTCGCGTCAAGCGACGAAATCAGATAACATAAGGTTCGGCTACAACAGACAGCGAATAGAAGCATCGATGACTTGCCAGAAACTTCGGATAGATGCAGGCGCGTCCCGCGGTGCGCGATAACACTTGTTAGGCGGCGAAATGTGGTCGCCCGATAAAGATAAGTACACGTGTCATTACCCCCCCCCCCCCCTGAAAAGCATCGACCAGATGCTGCAAACAAACAAAATAAAGAAAAGCACTCGTAGCAAAGAAAACAAAAAAAGGGAAGTTCGTCAGCGTCCGTAAAACAGTTTAAGGCGCACCACGTGGACCACTTCAGATCGTGCGCGGCGCCGCTGTGAATGCGAAATGCCGTCTGGCACGAGCCAATACGTCGAATGACCTTGTGAGGTCCGAAATAGCGTCGCAATAGTTTCTCACTCAGTCCTCGTCGGCGTATCGGCGTCCATACCCAAACACGGTCGCTGGACTGGTACTCGACGAAGCGTCGTCGCAGGTTGTAGTGTCGGCTGTCGGTGCGCTGCTGGTTCTTGATCCGTAGGCGGGCGAGCTGTCGAGCTTAATCGGCGCGCTGGAGATAGGTAGCGACGTCAAGATTTTCCTCGTCAGTGACGTGCGGCAGCATGGCGTCGAGCGTCGTCGTCGGGTTGCTGCCGTAAACCAGCTTAAATAACGTGATCTGTGTTGTTTCTTGCACTGCCGTGTTGTAAGCGAATATTGCGTACGGCTGGACCGCATCCCATGTTTTGTGCTCGACGTCGACGTACATTGCTAGCATGTCGGCGAGGGTCTTCTTCAGGCGCTCCGTGAGACCATTCGTCTGCGGATGGTAGGCAGTTGTCCTCCTGTGACTTGTCTGGCTGTATTGCAGAATGACTTGCGTGAGCTCTGCTGTAAAAGCCATTCCTCTGTCGGTGATGGGGACTTCTGGAGCACTATGTCGCAGTAGGATGTTCTCGACGAAAAATTTCGCCACTTCGGCTGCGCTGCCTTTCGGCAGAGCTTTAGTTTCAGCGAAGCGGGTGAGATAGTCCGTCGCCACGACGATCGACTTATTTCCGGAAGTTGATGTCGGAAACGGTCCCAAAAAGTCCATCCCGATCTCCTGAAAAGGTTGGTGAGGAGGCTTGATCGGCTGTAGTAATCCCGCTGGCCTTGTCGGTAGTGTCTTGCGTCGCTGACAGTCTCGGCATGTCTTGACGTAGCGGGCGACATCGGCGGTTAGGTGCGGCCAGCAATATCTTTCTTTTATCCTTGATAGCGTCCGGGAGAAACCGAGGTGCCCAGCGGTCAGGTCGTCATGTAAGGCGTGCAGTACTTCTGGACGCAGCGCCGACGGAACAAGAAGAAGATAGTTGGCACGGACTGGTGGGAAGTTCTTCACGAGTAGGTTGTTTTGGAGCGTGAACGAAGACAATCCACGCTTAAATGCTCTAGGGACAACGTCGGTGTGCCCTTCCAAATAATCGACTATGGCTTTTAGCTCCGGGTCTCCTCGTTGCTGTTCGGCGAAGTCTTCCGCGCTTATTATTCCAAGGTAGGCGTCGTCATCCTCGTCATCTTGCGGCGGCGGATCAATGGGGGCGCGTGATAGGCAATCGGCATCCGAGTGTTTTCGTCCGGATTTGTAGGCTACAGTGATGTCGTATTCTAGTAGTCTGAGGCTCCACCGTGCCAGCCGTCCTGAAGGGTCCTTTAAGTTAGCTAGCCAACACAATGCGTGATGGTCGCTGACCACTTTGAATGGCCTGCCATATAGGTAAGGGCGAAATTTCGCTGTGGCCCAAACGATGGCGAGGTATTCCTTTTCGGTTGTAGAAGAATAATTGCCTTCCGCTTTTGATAATGACCGGCTAGCGTAAGCTATCACGTGTTCATGCCCATCTTTTCTCTGGACTAGTACGGCACCGAAGCTTAGGCTACTGGCGTCATTGTGGATTTCGGTATCGGCGTGCACGTCGAAGTGCGCAAGTACGGGCGGCGACTGCACGCATCGTTTGAGTTCTTGAAATGCGTCGGCCTGCGGCGTTTCCCACTTGAACTCGACGTCACATTTAGTTAGCTGTGTCAGCGGCTCAGCGATGCGTAAAAAGTCCTTGACAAATCGCCTGTAGTAGGCACACATGCCAAGAAATCTACGCACTGCCTTCTTGTCGATGGGCTGCGGGAACTGTGTGATGGCAGCTGTCTTCTGCGGGTCCGGGCGGACTCCAGACTTGCTGATGATGTGGCCTAAGAACAGAAGCTCATCGTAAGCGAAGCGGCATTTTTCTGGCTTCAGAGTGAACCCTGATGACTTGATGGCCTCTAGTACTGTGGCAAGTCGCCTAAGGTGATCGTAGAAATTTGCGGCGACGACAACGACGTCATTCAAGTAAACGAGACAGGTCTGCCACCTCAGTCCTGCTAAAACCGTGTCCATCACGCGCTGGAACGTTGCAGGCGCCGAGCACAGCCCAAATGGCATAACCTTGAACTCGTAGAGGCCGTCTAGGGTGATGAAGGCGGTCTTTTCGCGATCTTTTTCGTCGACTTCTGTTTGCCAATAGCCAGACTTGCGGTCCATCGACGAGAAGTATTTTGCGTTGCAGTGCCGATCCAATGCGTCGTCTAACCGTGGAAGGGGGTATACTTCCTTCTTCGTGATCTTGTTCAGACGACGATAATCGACGCACAAACGTAGGGTTCCGTCCTTTTTCTTCACCAGGACAACAGGGGATGTCCACGGGCTTTTCCACGGGTGGATGATGTTGCGCTGCATTTCGTCGACTTGTTCTCTTATAACTTCACGTTCTCGCGGCGAAATTCGGTAAGGACTCTGGCGGAGTGGTCGAGCGCACTCCTCGGTGATTATGCGATGCTTGACGACTGCTGTTTGTCGAATCCTCGATGACGTCGAAAAGCAGCCTTTGTATCGTCGGAGCAGACTTCTGAGCTGCTGTTGCTTAATCACGGGGAGACTTGGATTAATGTCGTAGTCTCGTTCGGGAGCCATGGTCGTCGGGGTCGATGCGGCGGAATCCCAGAGGTCAAACGCATTACTGGTTTCCAGAATTTTCTCGATGTACGCGATCGTCGTGCCCTTGTTGATGTTCTTGAACTCCTAGCTGAAGTTCGTCAGCAACACTTCAGTTTTCCCTCCATGCAGTCGAGCGATCCCTCTTACGACGCAAATTTCACGGTCTAGCAGTAGACGTTGGTCGCCTTCGATGGCACCTTCTACGTCAGCGGGTATTTCGGTGCCGACCGAAATAACAATGCTGGAGCGAGGCGGGATGCTCACTTGATCTTCGATCGTCGAAAATCTGATCCGCGGGCGAAGCGCGTCGGCTGTTATATAGCAGTCGTCGAATGTTCCAGGCTAATCGTTGGGACCCGCGTGCCTTCCACAAAGTTCTACACCATTCGCGTCAGGCGATGGAATCAGGTAATATAAGGTTCGGCTACAACAGACAGCGAATAGAAGCATCGATGACTTGCCAGATACTGCGGATAGATGCAGGCGCGTCCCGCGCTGTGCGATAACACTCGTTAGGCGGCGAAACGTGGTCGCCCGATAAAGATAAGTACACGTGTCAATACAGAGCGGCTCTAGTCTCGAGAGTCCAGTTTTGCCAGTCCAGTTTCGAGAGTTCCAGAAAAGTGCTCCAATACTGGACCGCTATACACGCTGCATTCGTTCCACTATATAGAGTCCGGCAACAACGGGCACCCATCCGGGGACAGTTGTATACTAAATTCGGTAGGCAAATAAAACCCTATGGGTATTGGTATGGAAATAAAACCCAATTAAACATTTGGTAAACATTGTATACATCAATTACTAATTGAAGCTTTGCCACATCGCACCGCAAGCCGAACTCTAGGCCCACCTTGACCCCCCAAACGAAGCAAATTCCGTTTGGGACGTATCTTGATGGGGTGCAAGGTAGAGGTGCATCGTAATTTCCCCAATAGATGGCGCTAGGTGGCACACCAGCCTAGCGCTACGTATGGATGCCCTAGAAAAAGAGCTGCAGGCAGAGAGGGCTGTGAAGGGTAAACTCCAAGACCAGCTTAGTGAATTGTTGAACGCAAAAATGGTTGACACCGCCGACCGGAGCGACATTGGCGGACATTCCAACGCCAGCCACGATGATGGGGCCTGCGCTGGCATGGACAGCGACAAGGAGTTAGGTCAGGCGGGTTCAGACAGGAACAGCTACGCACACGTGGCAGCTAGGAAGACTGTTGAGGATGGAGAGAAGGGGAACAAGATAGCTTCCAGGAATGATGTCGCAGCCACAGATAAGAGGCTGCATAATAAACCGGAAGTTAGGATGGAGGAAGCGAGCGCCCACGTACTTATCGGTGGTGACTCAAATATGAGTAGATGCAAAAGAACTATAATGGAGCTTGTAAAGGGTGATAAGCGGGTAGCAGTCGGGGCATTTCCAGGCAGGAAAATGGACGCAGTATTGAGAGAAACAAAAACGAACTTTCTAAGAATGTTGAAGAGCGCAGTTTGGTAGTGATAGCGGCGGGACTAAATGATGTCTTGAATGGTGAAGCCGCAAAAGTAGAGGAAAGATTAGCGGAGGGAGTTGACGATTTAAGGGCGATAGCACAGCAAGTCCAGATCGTAGTGTACACAGTGCCGGAAGTGCACGGACGGAACGGATAAATTGCCAAGAAAGTTGTGGCTGTTAATCGGGAGATATGGAAGTTAAGCCAGGAGAAATGCTTTGAATTGGCAGACATAAACAGGGAAGTGCATAGAGCCGGCTATGGTGGAGGGTTTACACGAGATGGCATCCACTTTAATAGAAGGCTAGGAGCCGAGATCGGGTGGCACCTGGCAGGCCGGGCAGTAGCTTTTTTAGGGGGTCCACTGCGGCTCAGGCCATAGGGGTAGGTAGAAGCAAAGTAGAAAGTGTAGAAATGAAGGCTAACGCCAATAAAATGGCCACTAAGAGGTCCAGGAAGAAAGCTACAAAAAAGAAATTTAACACTAGGATCAGGTACATAAACATGCAAGGTGGTAGAAAGAGAGCGAAGTGGTTAGAGATAGAACAGCAGTTGAAGGACGAAGAAGTAGGTGTATACGCGCTATGCGAGACACATCTAAGGGATCTAGAAAACCCGCCATTTATTGATGGCTACGTCTGGGAAGGGAGCAACAGAACAACAACGAAGAGGAAGGGAGGAGGAGTAGGTATGCTGATACATCAAGGAACCAATTGGCAAAGAATGAAGTCAACTTGCAAGGAACATGTCTGGGTATCGGGTACAATTGCCGTTAAAAGGACATGGCTCGGAGTAGTTTATTTAGGGACAGGGGACAAATGCAGGCAAGAGAACACGGATCTAGTTAAGTGTCTCAATGACGATATAAAGCAGTTTGGAGAAGGCGCCAATATTATTCTATTGGGGGACATGAATGGCAACATCGAGGATCTGGATGGATACACAGATTATAACGGGAAGTTGATGCTAGACTTCTGTGAGAGAAACAACCTAGTTATTGTAAATAGAGGAACTAAGTGTGAGGGACAAATCACGTGGGAATCCCGTAACAGGCAAACGACCATTGACTACTGCTTAATCTCGCAGGGCATGTATAGCAAGCTCGCAATGATGGAAATAGACGAAGAGGGGAAGTAGAGCCTCGGTAGTGATCATAAGCGTATTAGTCTACAGTTTGGAGCCCTGCTCAAAAGGGAAATGAAGGGGAGTCAAAAAGAGTGCGGAAAATTAAATGACGAACAAATAGCGTAAATAGCGGCCTTCATAGAGCAAGCAATTGTGACACATCCCATGGAAAAGTGGGATTATAATAAAACTCCTCATTAGTACAGAAATAAAACAAGTAAAAGGGGTAAACCACTGGAGAGGAAAGAGGAAGCCACGAAGTTGGTGGAATAAGGAAATTAGGGAGGCCGTCGAACAACGATGATTGGCATCATGGGAACACAGAGAAGCAAAGAGGAAATAGGCCGAAAATGGGAATCTTATCGAAAAAAGAAACAGCAAGTGCAGGTCCTTGTCCAGGCTAAAATAAAGCAGTCCTCTGATCGCTGGCTGGCTGAAGTTCGCGATGTAACTAAAGGGGGGCCAAGGAAATTCTGGAACCATATAAGCTCGCTGGGCAAAGCGAATCACAGAAAGCAGGAACAGATCCACGATGCCGTAGGAAAATGTTTAGAGCGAGATGAAGCTGTGAACTACATTTCATCAGTAATAGCTGAGTCATTTAAGAAAGACGATGGAGTAATCATCACCCCAAATGAGGGAGCAACACAGGAACGCACAATAGAAAACACCATGGAACTGACTAATCTTAACTGGAAAAATGCGGAAACAAATATTCCAAGATGTACGTCAGCAGATATCGACTAAATTCCAATCAAGCTAATTAATGAACTTGGCCCAAGAGGCAAGGAAACGCTGATAAAAGTATTGGAGGCAGTCATAACGAATCAGCAAATTCCGCACAGCTGGAAACAGAGTAAAATGAATTTGATTTATAAAGGAAAAGGCAATAAGACGAACATAAAATCCTTCCTACCGATTACGATAACATCAGTTACATACAGGCTGGCGATGCAGGCAGTGAAAATAAAAATGCAGTCATGGGTAGAAAGTAATAAAATACTCGGAGAACTTCAGAACGGGTTCAGAAGTGGTAGGCGCTTAGATGATTGCCTGTTCGTGCTTACCTAGTGCATAGAAATAGCTAAGGCGGAACACAGACCACTGTATTTAGCCTTCTTGGACATAAGCGGTGCGTACGACAAAGTGAACAGAGAACTCCTGTGGAACATATTAAAAGGTGAAGGTGTCAGTCTTGAGGTAACTAATTTTTTACAGGAAATATATCAAGAAAATGAAGTTTAAATAACAAGGGAAGGAATTAAAAGTACAACAACTATCCAGATAAATAAAGAATTAAGGCAAGGTTGTTTTCTATCACCGCTGCTGTTCATGTTTTATATGATAAGTATGAAAGAAGGCTACAAGGAAGCAATCTAGGTTATGATCTGCCATACACATTAGGCGGAAATGTTGTTGAGCAACGACTACCGGGTTTAATGTATGAGGACATTATTGTACTGTTAGCAGAAAGCCCGGAAGATTTGCAAACTTTGGTGAATTGCTGTGGAGACGAAGGAGGCAGTCTAGGTTAGAGTTTTAGCGCAACTAAGTCAGGTGTGATGGTTTTCAACGGCACAACTGATTAGGAGCTTACAATACAAGGCCATGAAATACCCGAGTGGCCGAATACAAATATCTCGGGGTATGGGTGAACAACGGGCCTCTGTACACGGAAAAGCACGAACAGCCTCTCATAGCAAAAGGGCGAAGAGATGCCGTGATAATGAAACAGGGCATTGTGGGGGTACAACAGGTATGAAGTCCTCAGAGGTATTTGGAAAGGAGTAATGGTGCCGGGGCTTACTTTCGGGAATGTGGTTCTATGCTTAAAGGCTGCAGTTCAGTAGCGATTAGAAGTAAATCAGAGAACTGTCGGAAGATTAGCACTAGGTGCCCACGGGAAAACCACAAACGAGGCAGTACAGGGGGATATGGGCTGGGCAACGTTCGAAGCACGGGTATTTAAATACCTGTACAGAAAGAGCGTTGACACACAGTGGCGGAAACGAACTAGAAAGCTGGCCAGTAAGTTTGACAGAGACGAGGAAGGAGAAAGAGCATTAAACGACAGGTTAAAAACATTTAAGATAAAAATTGGATCGATTCAATGGAAAAGAAGCAGAGTGTAGAACTATATCGATGCTGGAAAAGGCAGATCAGGAAGGAAACGTTTTATGATAACTCAAAAGGCAGTGCCCTCCTCTTTGAAGCTAGGTCAGGGTGTCTTAAAACGCGCAGCTACAGAAAAAAATTTAACGAAGAAGATGACACATGTGCTGTGTGTGGTAAATCTGAAGAAACAATAGAACAGCTCATCCTAACATGCGATGGTATCCATCCCGATAGCGATGCAGGCACAGTCACTCTTCCTGAGGCCTTAGGGTTTAGAGATAACAATAGTCATGTAAATAAATCTGCGGTGAAAATTAGGAAAAAGCGATTGGAGGATTGGTGACACAAAAGCAGAGAGGTGACATGAGTTTTAAAGTGTAGGAAGACGTTTTTTTTAAGGAAATGGTGAATTGTATTAACAACCCACATCAGAGTAAACAAAAATAAAGGAAAAAACTGAGCATAGTGGCAAAAACCACTGACCCGTTTCAAAGGGGACGCTCCTACCTCCCATCCATCCATCCAGCCAGCCGAGCATGGTGGCATACCACCCCGTTTCAAAGGGTATTACATTCCGTTTCTCGAGACGAGCGGCGCCTTCTTCTTCGCTTTCTTCCTCTAGTAAACGAAACAGCTAACGCTCGTTACTTCAACGTCTTCCAGACGGTGGTGGCCTTTTTTTCTTATCTTTTCAGCTCTTGTGCATGAGTGGAATAAAACGAAATTGAACTGAACCGAACTGTACAGCTTTTGTCACGTCAGACGCTACTGCTGGTGGTACCGTCTTTTTGTGCAGTGACACTATCGCAGTGCTGCCTTGGACAGCACAGGCTGCTTCTATGCACTCCCGCGAGAACTTCTGATCACTGTGCAGTAAAGGTGATATTTAAAAAAATAATAATTCTATCAAAAGATAATGGGTACTGCCCTTGTTCACCGAGAGCAGTTAACCTGCGGTATGCAGAAATAAAAAGGACGACATAGAGAGATAGATCCAAAGAAAACAAGAAAAAGTTTATTGTGCGAACTGGCGCCTGAATATAAATACCCAGAAGTGGGATTGTTGGGTGTGCCAAAGAACAATATTTGTGACCACAGCTATTCCTCCCATTCAATAAAAAAGATTGACAATTAAAACATGCGCCTCATTTTTCTGGAGTTCTCAATTATTTTTTTCCGACAATTTTTCGTGTCCTCAAAGAAGAATTTTGAGGAGACAAGCACCATCCTTCAAAAGCAAGTTGGTTTGTGGTTTACCTTCATAAATCACCTCAGGCTATGAAGGACGCCGTAGTGGAGAGCTCCGGATAATTTCGACCTCACGGGGTTCTGCAACCTTCAAATAGATCGTAGAGTGCACAGGCGTCTAGAATTTGGCCTCCATCGAAATTCAACCGCGGCGGCCGGGATCGAACCCGTATATTTCGGGTCAGCAGCCGAAAACCATAACCACTGAGCCACGGCAGCTGCCGAAAGTGAATTCCGAACCACTAGTTCTACAACTGAAGTATTGAGGAAACCGCTGTTCTGTTTTTCTACATTGTGACAGTTCTCTTGAAGGTGGTAGCAAGGGAGCGACCTGCTTGTTTTGTTATATGAACTGCCTTACGACGAGGGAGAGAATATAGCACAGACTCGATGAACTAAAGAACATCACGTTCCTTTTGATTCTCAGAAGCAGGAATGAATTTCACACAGCCGCCCATATAAAAAACATTGAATATAATAAAAAATGGTTTTCGCTGGCAGCCCGAACATTTCCAGTTATTTTTACTCGAGCATAAATCCTGCATTCCATGGAACTCATCACGTTACGTTCGTACACGTTGCGGTAACAAAGAGAACACAAAAGTCACAATTTCTTTCGCGGTGTAATTGGAAGTAAGCTTCTACCCACATATAAAGTTGCTGTGTTCCATAATGACTTCTACAAACTGAGCGATCATTGCAAATTTGAGCTAGACCTTTTTAGTTGCGGAAGCAACTGGCAGGACAGCACAAGACTTCTCGCTGGAGGGCCGCTGCATAATGTGGAAGGTGTGAAGGTTCTGGGGGCACACACCCTGAATGAGTCAAAGGCTTTGTTGCGAACCTAATCGCTCCTAGCGGATGGCTGAACCTATGAGCTCGCCTGTTCTCAAGAAACAGAAAGTAAAAATTTTTGCCGCAAAAAATAAAATATTCTTTAATGTTGCCGCTGCCCTGGAAGTGAAAACTGCGCACTGCCAACTTGTTATTTTTATAGCTGTGCCAGTGAGCTCGGAATTATTTGTGATCGAAGTATATTCGGCCCCACTCCGTCGCCCAAATTGCTTTGCTTGCGATTTTTTTTCTCGAATGGGAACTGTTTACTTGTTGAAGTGAGTACGAAGTGACTGGTGACAGAAAAAGTGCCCACGAGAGAGGCAAGACGGCCAGATTCTTTTATGTGCAAAAAAAAAAATCGAACGAGGACGAACTCGAAATATTCGGCCGCGTCTTGTTAAAATTTACGCTTGTGGAGCACTGAAACTAACTATTTTTCTAATTGAAGCCGCACAATATTTAGCACACTAAGTTGAACCACAGAATATCTTATGTTATGTGTTACGAGAAAACAGAGAAGACTGCCCAGCATATTCCGGCCTTGACGCCGAGTAGCGGTGTCTATATGACAAGCATACTAGACAAGCTCTCGATAAATTATGAGATTACAAATGAAGGAAATTGGAACATCGATACAGCCTGATCTGGAACAAGGTTTTTAAAATGAATTTGAAATCAATATCCGTTCCATTGCGCAGTAGCCCTTACCTTAGAACTAACAGCTTAATGTATGGAATGAGGTGGTGAAGATTCCGTGAGAAAACCAAGCCGGTGAACTAATTACTTTCTACATCTTATCACTGATTTCATTCAAGCCGAACTGTACAGAATAGTGTTTCAATTGGTGCACCCATTCGTCGTTGGCTGTTCTGGGCGTTTGAGCCACGAGACTGATTGACTGCACACTGCCTCATTCAGGTTATTTCTTGATTACGACGAGTTTTATTTCTTCCCGCTAAGAGATGAAACGCGGAATGAACATGGTGACTGTTTGCGACCGTTACTAGATTCCCAGATCATTGCACGTAGTGGCAGCCGCAGCAACGGCCTGTGACGGACTATACATATTCCTTTCAAACCGTGTTTTACAGCTGCTTGACGGTGTGGCCCGACAACACTGCATGACCTGCATCTTTCCCTGCATCCCGATTGGCCCGTCCGGAGCAACGTCATCAGTGACAGCCCATGGACAACTATAAGAAGCGGTCGACGCACCAAGCTTCGCATCATTGCACGTAGTGGCAGCGGCAGCAACGGCCTGTGACGGACTATACATAATCCTTTCAAACCGTGTTTTACAGCTGCTTGACGGTGTGGCCCGACAACACTGCATGACCTGCATCTTTGCCTGCATCCCGATTGGCCCGTCCGGAGCAACGTCATCAGTGACAGCCCATGGACAACTATAAGAAGCGGTCGACGCACCAAGCTTCGCATCATTGCACGTAGTGGCAGCGGCAGCAACGGCCTGTGACGGACTATACATAATCCTTTCAAACCGTGTTTTACAGCTGCTTGACGGTGTGGCCCGACAACACTGCATGACCTGCATCTTTGCCTGCATCCCGATTGGCCCGTCCGGAGCAACGTCATCAGTGACAGCCCATGGACAACTATAAGAAGCGATCGACGCACCAAGCTTCGCATCATTGCACGTAGTGGCAGCGGCAGCAACGGCCTGTGACGGACTATACATAATCCTTTCAAACCGTGTTTTACAGGTTGGTGCTCTTTTTCTTTTTTTGCTCAGATAGGAATAAGCTCTAAACGACTAAGTAGTTGCGAAATTTTTTCTGCTGCCGCTGCTGCTGCTGTGTTTTCTGTTTGCTGTGTTGCGGTGTTTTCCTAGACGCTATGCCATGTGACGTATGCCTGGCTTGCCAGCAGACTATTTCAAAGGAATCTACGGCTATAAAATGTTCTGAGTGTTCATTCTCTTATCATGCTGGCAACTGCTCAGGAGTGGGGGAAGCAGCAGTGAAATCCAAACCGGATATAGGAAAGTCATGGCTCTGCCCGACATGTAAAGCTTCTAAACTAAGGGGGGGCCCAAGCTCTGCAAAGGGTAAACCTGAACAAGATGCTGATATTGCGGCTAGGCTAATCGTGATGAATCGGAACATCACCGCCCTACTCCCTCTTCTTGAGAAAATTGATGATCTCATGTCAGTCAAAGAAACTGTCGAAAGCATTGAGACAAGCATCAGCTTTTTGTCTGATAAGTACGATAAGGTTATCGAAAGGGTTGACTCACAAAAAAAGGACATTGACGACCTCAAAGAGAGAGTGGAAAAAATCGAAACACAAACAGCGACTGAAGAAATCAAAGAACTTAAACAGCAACTAAACGACCTGGACCAATATAACCGCCGACAGAACCTTGAAATTCACGGCCTCAAGCAGACTGATAATGAAAATTTGTTGAGCAAGCTGAACGACATTGCACGAGAGTTGAACATTGAAGAAGTCACACACAGGGACATAGAAGCCGTACACAGGCTGCCGTCCAAACCCCCGAAGACACCCATTGTCCTTGTACGGTTTGCTTCGCGCGCCGTAAAAGAACAGTGGTCCGAACGAAAAGCACTTCTCCGAACGAAACTTCCCGACCTTAGTTTTTTTGACAACATGACTTCACAAAACCGGAAACTGCTGTGGCTGGCTAAGATGAGGACAAAGGAACGTTCGTACCAGTTTGCTTAGCAAAAAAACGGCAGGATCCTTGTCAGGAAAAAGCAAGGTGAAGCGGCCATCCACATAAAGTCAGAAGATGACATCATGCAAATCGCTTGATCGCTTGAACAAGTCACGTGTCTAGAGGAGCGCCTATCATCATGGCTGAACAGTCTTGTAACTGCTGTTATCATGACACAAACTCTTTCAACAAATTGATAAAAGAGCAACCACGGAGGAAATCTATATCTCTATTCCATCTTAACACCCGAAGTTTGCAAAATAAGCATATCGATGTTGGTACATATTTGGACGCACTGAATCACAATTTTTTCATACTAGCCTTCACAGAAACTTGGTTCGAAAACGCGCAAGATGCTGTGCACTTCGACAATTATAACTGCGAAACACTGTGTCGTCAGCGGCAAAGGGGTGGCGGTGTGGCACTTTATATCAGCAGAGATATTATGTACACTGTTATTCCAGAATATACACTTATCACAGAAAACTACGAATGTCTAACAGTTGTAAGTCATGCTTTTGCAGTAGCCGTTATTTACCGTCCACCTTCAGGGTCTGTTTCCGCATTCTTAAGCTTCTTTGAAGAACTCGGCGAATACCTGCTCTCATTACATATTCCATTCGTCATGCCAGGCGATTTCAACATAAACATGCTTTCTTTCGACAATTCTTGCAATGCTTTCCTCGCGACGATGCATTCGATAGGACTTGTTAATGTGATTGGTATCCCAACACGCGTAACACCAGACAGCGAGACGTTAATTGATCTATGCCCTACAAACTGTTTAGAGGACACCGTGTGCTGTGGAGTGTTTTCAGTGAACATTAGTGACCACATGCCATTTTTTTGTTTTTTACCTATCATCCAAAGACATAGCGGACCCCAAACTGAAACATCGCGCAGATTTATCAGCGATAATGGCATTGCGCAATTCCGTAATCTTCTATCAGAAACAACATGGTATGACGTCTTGAGCACCGACGACCCGAACGATGCGTATAACTCCTTCATTCGTACAGTAAAAGAATTATATAATATTGCTTTCCCTCTCAAACAAATAAAAAGAAATAAGAAAGGAAGAAAACCATGGATTACAGATGAATACATCAATAGACTGAACTAAAGAAATAATCTGTTCCACTCATTTATTGCGACTAAAGATAGCTCGAAATTCCTAGAATTCAAAAAGGTTAGGAATAAGTTAAACGCTGACTTAAAAAAAGCCCGTACATCGTACTACATGAGCAAGTTTACAGCAGCTTATACCTGTCCGAAAGAAACATGGGCACTTATGCGCTCTCTTGTCTGTAAAAATCAAGATTCTGTCCCCCAGCAAATAATCATTGATGGCAAAACCTATTCAGGTCCTTCACTGCAGATAAATTTAACGGTCATTTTCTAGCATCTGGTGCGTCAGAGAGCACGCAGAGCAGTTCATCTAGGAGTTACATAACTAAGATAGAAACTAGTTTCATATTCTTGTCTCCAACCACGCCAAGTGAAATCGAAACAGTCATCAAAAGCCTCAAAGATACTTGCGCATGTGGTCATGACGATATTGCAGTCCGTGCGGTGGAAGGATCATGCGACATTTTGAGCGTACCCCTTTGTCATATCTGCAACTGCATAATGCGTCATGCGTCATTCTCTGATGAAATGAAGATCGCCCGAGTGTGCGCAATACATAAGAGCGGGGCAAAGAACAATATTGGTAACTATCGCCCGATATCCGTGCTTCCAGTTTTCGCGAAGGTGGCGGAAAAAATAATCAACACTAGAATCAGCAGTTTTTTGTCCTCTAAGGGTATAATTTCAAACCAACAGTATGGTTTACAAAAAGGGAAATCCGTTGAATCAGCACTACTGAATATTAAGGAAAAATAATAACAAACATAGAGAGACAGCTATATACTCTTGGTATATTCCTAGATTTCAGGAAGGCATTTGACTCCATTAAACACGATATATTGTTTAGTAAACTTTACGACTATGGAATCCGCGGCAAAGCTCTTGATTTGATAAAAAGTTATGTGTACAACCGCCTCCAATTCGTTAGTATTCAGAACAGCAGATCAACAGCACAGGTAATTAAATATGGCGTACCCCAAGGTTCCATCTTAGGTCCTCTCCTATTTCTCTTATATATTAATGACATTGTATCAATACCCCAGACCCCCGAAATAGTGTTGTATGCTGATGATACTAATGTGTTTTTCCATGGCAATTGTCTAACCACCCTAATGAAGAATGCCAATACATGGCTCGAAGAATTATCGACGTGGTTGCAGCATAGCCAGTTACGACTCAATACAGACAAAACCAACTACATTATCTTTCGGGCTAAAAATAAGGCGATTGACACTAAACTTAAACTAGTCTTCGAGGGGCAAACATTAAACCGTGTTAGCGCTCAGAAATTTCTGGGTGTACATTTCCACGAAAACTTGAACTGGACACACCACATAAACTATTTGACTATGGACCTCGCAAAAACTATTGGAATGCTAAATAGATTTAAGTTTATGCTCCCAGCGTGGTTCAAACGCCAACTTTATTATACCATGATTAATTCAAGACTGCAATACTGCATACTAGTTTGGGGCACCACTACCACTGGTAATTTGGAACGTCTTCATATTCTTCAAAAGAAATGCATCCGATTCATAGAAAATGCAGCGTTGCGAGAACACACAGCTCCACTGTTCGTAAAAAATGAAATACTTGCAATTACAAGTATATTTCGACAGCGCTTGGCACTGAACATATTCACTCACATAAAAAGTAACCTAAATTCATTTCTTGGGAAGTACCGACGTCAAGAATGTGGCTATAACTTTAGGTCAAATTCATTTGTTAAGAAAAAAGTCAGAACTTCCTATGGTACACAATCGTTAGACTACCAGATTCCTGTCCTTTTAAATTTGTTTCCAGAGCTTATTGACATCGCAGTGAATGTACAGTCACCGTATACTTATAAAGCACGGATAAAAAAAGTACTCCTGGTAGAAAAAAAATGACCTGTCTCCTTGTTATCTCATTTAGGTTTGTGTTTCGTTTGTATTGCTGTGTTCCTTGTTAGATTCTTGAAATATGTCGATACAAATGTTGCTTCTTCAGGCTTTTGACTCTGTAATAATTTTCTGGTTAGGAGCTAATCTTTTGTTGAGATAAATATTTATGCAACTGCGGTTCTTACCTTCTGACACAATAACTAACAGGTTGTGATGTAAGCTTTTTTTTGTTTTTGTTTTGTGAAGAAAATTTCTCTTGTTTTCTGTAGTACTTACGGTTTTAATTTCATATAATGCTTGTTCACAATGCTTCTGTTTTCTACACGTAATGAATGGTACAATATATTTTTTACAACGGCTTTTGTAGCATAGAGAGTGCAATGTATCTCGCCAGGAGGCGAGGCCTTGTCAGGCGTAGATGAAACGCCTTTTGCCTCGTCTTCCTTGGTAGAATAATCCTCTTTTAAACTCTCTTGCTCATGATGTATACTTGCTTTCTACCAGAAATAAAGTGAATTTGAATTTGAAAATCAAGTATCTCTTTATGTATTATGATTTCCTTCTCTTCGTTCTGCATAAACATTCGTACTCTTGCGGTGGAATGAAATGCGAACAAGGCGGCGCCTACGCACGCCGCTGTTCGAATTTCTCTTTATCGCGCTTTTACATGGGTGGTAAGAAAAAAGACGTTACAGTCGTCCTGGAATGTGTCATAGATGATTCAGCGTCTTTTTGCTGTCATCGAAGTAAAAGCGTGATGAAAAGAAGTGCGAACGGCGGAGCGCCTACTCTCCGCTCTGTTCGCATTTCTTTCCTTCGCCCCTGTACATTGTCTAATATGTAAAATGACAGCAGCGTTTATAAATGAGTGAAATGATAGCTAGAAATATACTCTGAAGCATGGTGGCTTGCTTTGTCTGTGGGAAACCGAGGAAGCAACTTTAGTTTAGCGCATTACTAGGCGCCCGGGACGACATTGTGAACCTGAGGCCGACAAAACTTTATTGTGCATAAGCGTAGAGATTAAGGCACGTTAGCTAGCGTGCTGCAGGCCGTTGAGACCTTTTGAGACGCCGGCCCAATCGACAACCTTGTACTGAATGTCGGGGTCATCGCTGGACCTGAGCTTATCCCAAGGTTCTTTGGAGGGATCAGGCAAGAGTTCTGGGGGAGGCTTACGGACTTTTCCACGCCCAGATCAGATGATCGAAGTTATCTTTCTCACCACAAAAGCGGCAGGACGGATCGATATACTTATTTATTGATATAGATATGTAGTCTGGGTTGGGGAGGGTCCCCGCTTGTATAGTTGTCTCCACATGACCTGTTCATCAACCATGACATGCTAGTACTACAGCTGTTCCAACTATTCTGAAGCTAGGGTGGCCAGAAAAATCTACTTTACCGCCTTTATAACACCATCTCACTTTAATCTCCAAGTCTCATGAGTCTTACTCTCCGGCCGTAACTGTCATCGACCGCCCACAACCCTTTAAACAGTTTTCCGCATCTTCGCTATTGAAAGGATAACTGGAGAGTAAGCGTCGTGTGACACATACTGTACATATAAGGCTGTTTGTGTTGCTAGTTGGTTTCTTCACTTCTTGGTCCCGACGTAACAGACAGGAGAAAGCGAGAAAGATCTACGCGTTGTCATGGGAAAAGCAATCGATCGGCCGAACAGGCTGTCTCGACGAGAGTTACCGGATCATGATTAAAATGTCACACATGTCCCCACTTCTGGTATCGTGGCAAAGCACCCCGCGAACTGCAAAGTGACAACGCCTGCGCACCAAAGTACAAGGACTGAATCGTGATAGGCTGAACCGCGATTGTTTGACAAGAGAAGTTATAAGCGCCCATATGGAGCTAGCCCGCAGCACAAAGCGAACGCTCTGTTGTGTTCTCGCAAAAGGAGAAAGGTCAATTTGAACGTCAAACTTGACATGTGTTAGCTGTCTTTGCGTTTCATCAATGATATGGGCGTATTGTCTTTCCTCTTTTGGCCGACAGTGGTGTATATATACCGCCTGTCCAGCCAATAAAAAATATAGCTGCACGTCAACCATTTGTTGTGGATTCCTTCCTCTATCACGCCTGTAGCGCTGGAGGGCAGTAAAACGTATAAAAAATAAAGGGTATTATGATGCAACGTGACAACTCATTACTATTTTTGTTTGCCTAAGCTCCGTTTCGGCCTTTAGGGGAGCCGCCATTGACTTGGCCAAAGAGGGAAAGAGTAAAAATTTGCCAGATCGTGTCCCCATGTCCAGCGAAGACTTTATTTGTCATACAAAAATGACCCTTTCATATGCAACATTAATCACAAATCATGGTATGAGCGCTTTGTGCGTGCGGTTGTGTATGAGTTCCCTTTGTTGCGAGGAAAGGTTTATGTTGGTGAGGCGGGCCAGTGTATCAGTGCTCGCCTGAAGCGATATTTGGGGCCCCTGTCACCCGACCCATATTCGCACTTGGTGGTACAATGCAGGAACTGCGAAGACAAAAATAAACTAAAAAAACAAGACTGTCGCCCACTGTTTCCACATGCTGACATACTTTTCCGCTATCCGGTTCTTGTAACAAGGCAACTTATTTTATCAGAAAAGGAGGTAATAAGGTCGTCAGCCAGCTTTCTGTCTCACTTGCATGATGTGAATTTTCATATCTGGACAACACGTAAAATTTAATGTCAGTTTCATGGCTTGCTTGCAGTTCGTGTTGGTGCTTTTGTTTGTTTGGCTCGTTGGCTTTTTCTTGTATATATTCATTCCGTTTGTCCCAATAAAACTAATAGTGAGTCTGCGCATGTCCCTTGTTCCTATCGTGGTTAATCTTTGTATCTGTTGTAGCGCTGTAACGTTCTTTCAATCACAATGCCTTAAGAGACCTTAGCCTGCGGAGGCCGGCCTCACGACGTAACGCTCCCTGTGGCTGGCCTACTCCAGTACTTGCCGCTCTTTATCGGTATTTTTATCCCCAACCAGTCCCTTCTTACCGGCTGACCTTGCAGAGAGTTTTATGTGTATTTTTTCTGAAAATATAAAAAATCGCTCAGTCGTGTCGAACATTCTCGCATGAGAACAGTTCTGAAGCGCAACAATATTCTACAAGAATTTTATCGCAACTGCAAATGCGATCTGATATGCAAAGGCGATCGTATTATGACAATCAGATCCGCAGTGATAAGTGAACCACAAACTGAGAGAAAAGATGAGATGAGATAAGATGAGAACGAGAGATTGCACACACTACACCCTCGTTTTGGAATGAATAGAAAACTTTTCTATTCCAGTTTGTTTCTCTCGGAAAGGAAACGCGAAGAAAAAAAATTAAATAACAAACCGTATACAAGACATTTTGAGCTAAAAACCACCGGGCTCTTTTAATGTTCTCAGGGGAAGATTGGTAACCACGGATGAATTGATCACCTTTTCTGCACGTGAGCGCCAACTCTTAATTACGCTTGGATAACAAATACATATGACACAATGTGGACACCGTGATCTTCTTTCCTAATGCGGGCCTTGCGGGCCTTCTCGATTCTTGTCTCAGCAAATGCGTCTGTCTATAAATCTGAAAAGCAACGCGGGTTTGGTAGCTCGGCCAGTCTGGAAAATTCTTAGTTGGCCGCGTCGTGAAGACATCATTTTAGCGCGAAAGCGACAAGGGTCCCATTAAGTGGAAAACACGGAATCGTCCTCGTTGCCGTCGGCATGGTGGTGTAACAACATTTAATGAAAAACAGGGACTAAAGTATCGGAAAGGACTTTTCCCGTCCCGTTCGACACGCGCGGAAGCAATTACTTGCATTTGCCAAAGCACGTTTTGACCGGTACTCCGGGAGCTTCTAAACCCTTAACATGGGCTGGAAACGCATGTATACGACACATCATCCGATACCGTAAAGAAATAGCATAGGAATTGTTCCGTCATTGAGCAATAAAAAAACCATCGGCCTCCTTCGTCCTGCAACGTTCTCTCGTTTTCCATTAATATTAACTAACATCCGCAGCCCTCCCAAAGCGTGAACTGATATCAAACATCATCTGCTCATCCAACAGAAACATACTCATACAAAAAAACTTGGTTAAACAGTGACCTAACCGGCGCTGAAATCATGACTGATCTATACGGTTTCGAAGTACATCGAAACGATCCGAAAGGCTCACGGGGAGGTGCTCTTGTTGCATCCATCAGGTTATAAAGATGTTACGTTGTTAACGTCGCATCCGATATCGGATTATTATGGCTCTTCTGTCACGTTTCCTCCGTAAGCGCGCTGCTTGGCATCTGCTACAGACCTCCGAAAACTAATCCATACTTCTGTTATCGGCACAATACTATTCTTGAACTTGTTTCCGCTTGTCCATATTCCAGCATTCTTATTTTTGGTGATTTTAACTACACGCACATTCACGGGTTGAGCATAGTTAGTTGCGAAATAACATGTAATGCCGAGGCGAAGAACTTCACCGATATATGCTTAAATTTTCATATCTTTCAATTAGTCTGTCAACCAACTCGTGTTTCAAGAGGATCAGCAAACATCATCGACCTAATGCGAACCAGCTGCCTTGAAAACCTATCATCAATCAGTTAATTTCATGAAATCAGATATGATAATGTCATGCATGTTCTATTCTTATTTAAGTCTACTCTAAACCAGATATCCGGAAAACAATATGTCTCTACGATAAAGGAAATTATTGTGCAATTACTGAGCATTTTAGTGCCTTTTTTGGCGAATACTGTTACGCATTTCATAGTCGCTCAATTCATGGAAACTGATTGATCTTGTAGAACAAATTCAATCATTTCACTAACATATTTGTCCCGAGGATTACTTTCAAACTTACCGAAAAATCCATAGTTTACCCGGTGCCTAAAACAAATATATAACCAGAAATCTTTTTTTCGTACAACAAAACGCAACAATATGCCTGCCGCATGAGGAAATACTCCATTCGTAACGCAAAAAAAACTCATTTGCCCACAATGACTTCAAAAGTTTTTAATTTTAAACATCAGCCCGAGATTACTCACAAGCGGCACACATGATGTGTTTACTGATCATGAAAATACAGGTATATTTAACAATGCATTCACATCAGTCTTCACCACCGAAACTAACGCGCCTTGACAGTTACCATTCTTTAACTTCGAAACCTTTATGCCAGCTGTCAGCTATTTCGACGAAGTTATTGCATTTATAATCCATAATATGAAACTTTCATCATCAGCTGGGGTGGATTTGGTTAATCACAAGCTCGTGAAAAATATAGAATCAATCTCTGCAGCATATTTATGTCTCATTTTTTCACTTTCATTCTACTGAGGAATCATTCCAGGTGATTGGCAAACGGGAAAGGTCGTCCCAGCCTAAATTCAGGTAATAGAGACTGACCATTAAATTACCGCCTCATTTCTTAAACTAGTGGGGCCTGTAAGACCATCGAACATGTCACCTTCTCACAAATCATGAACTTCTGGGACTCAAATGATTTATTTTTTTATTCTTCACAACACGGGTTTCGTAAGGGGCTCTCTAGCGAAACCCGTTTAGCGCTCTTCCTTCATGACGTGCACATCTTTCCCGTAAAATGGAGACCGACACCATTTTTCTGGATAATCGAAATATTTTGAAAACGCTCGTCACCGCTGTCTGCTACTAATAATTGCGCAGCTGAACTTACTGCCTAATAATGTTAAATTGATAGAAGAATTTCTAACTAATTGTTCTCAGGCAGTGTGTCTTAAAGGCCACTTGCCTAAATTCCTCCCAGTTACCCCAGGAGTTCCGTAAGTGTGCCCCCTTGATCCCCTCCTATTCCTAATATATGTGAACGAATTACTCCTGCATGCTTCGTGAAGAATTTGACGATCCACTGGTGGTTGTTTCATTTACCGCACCATTTATAATTGTCATATTCGACACGCTCTACAGAAAGATCTCAACAGCGTGGTAAATTGCTGCAGTAAATGGTTAATTTCCCTGATTGATACGAAATGCAAAGTGATGTCTTTCACACGTCGTTAGAATTCCTCTCTCTCTCGTTATTCCATTTTTAAAACAGCAGTTCATCTAGTACAATCATATAAATTTCTTGGAGTCACCCCGTTTCGAATTTATCATGACGCGCTCATATCACTAACATCATTTCGGTAAGCAACAGAACAACAGGTTTTCTTAAGCTCCATCTGGTTGTTGCTCTATAACATCAATAAATTACTTGTAAGACCCAAATTGAAATATGCATCTGCCATCCGGAGCACACATCAAGCATATCTAATCACTGTATTTGAAGTCGTTCAAAATCGTGCCGCCCGATTCGTTCATTCCGCGTATTCATATGACGTTAATGTTTCATCTTTGAAAATAAAATCTTGATTCCACCCCTCTCTTCATGTCACCGCATTGCAAGCGTCGTCTTTTATCACGAGTTTTTTTTAGTCTTATCTCAATCAAGCACCGCATGTCACACCCGCAGCGCGCATAGCTGACCGCACCAGTCATCCATGTCGAGTTGCGCGCCCGCCTTCACATACTACCACGTTCACTCATTCGTTGTTATTTCGAGCTGCTACAGGATGAAATAGTCTATCGTATGACATCGTCGCCATCGCTTCATCATCTGCTTTCCAAGAACGTGTAACTGTTCGTCTTCAATACTACACAAGCATCGTCGCTTGTTTACCTATATTCAACTGCGATCCCACCCTTTGTGCAACAACCCCTTGAAAGGGGGCCTTTAAGGAAATAAAGCTGAAATCAACGACACATGATGGGACGTGTCCAGGCCCCCATGGCTGACGCAGTCCAGCACACTCGCTCGATCAGTGATTGCTGGTTGCTCTGGTCCGAGCAGGACAGGGCAGCCTCCGAGCGAACAACTTCCAGGGAAGCATCTTGAGCGGCCGACCTAGGTGGCCCACTTACGTGGCAGGTGATGAGTCACCTAAGTCCCAACACCTTGTGACGACCACACAACCGGCCCATCAGATTGCAAGTAAACTGCCCACCATGGCAGGCGGCAGGTCGCGAGAGGTTGCTCGGCAAGAACAACTTTGTCTCACAAGCTCCACCAGGGGGGAACTTGCAGTGGAGCATTGCCTAACTGCTGCACCGCTGCGCCATGAGTTGTATGAAGGCTCTCGAAGATCTATGAATGTAAAGAAGAGAATGGACTATTCCGCTTATACGGGAAATAATCTGTTAACGCTATCGCGTCATGCATTTAAGGCGGACCTTAACGGTCCCTACCAGTTTTTTGGTGTTACAGCAGACTTGATTGGTGGCAGTTACGTTATTTGGCCGAAATGTAGCACTTTTCAAAGCTGTCGCTGTAAAAATGGCGAAGTCTGGAGCCGTACACGACGCAGCTTATCAGAGCTTCGGTGGACAGTATTTTATTTTAAATGCACATTGAATTCCTCGTGTCATATGATCTAGAACATACTTTTTCTGAAAATTCTGAGAGGCGCAGCAAGTAGCACCAAATTGAAATTCAAGCTCGACGTAATTTAGCCACAGTGCACGGCAACGTGCGGAAACTACCTGATTATACTGGCTCATTACTCTAACACGCAGCGCGCACGGAAGCAGCACAGCAATATAATTTGGCAATGACGCCATGCCACTGCCTCATCATCGCTTTCCGGAAAACCTCGTGCTTTCGTTGAGCTGATTCTTTCTTATATGATTCTTTGAAATTACGCCATTAGAAAATACTGAACATCAAAATATTAAAAATTGAATAATGAGGTGTACATGTGATGTGGCAAAGGAAAAAAAAAACAAAGTGAGCTGTAACTTTACTGTGGTTACTTCTCGGAGAAGAAGATAATCGGTATAGAGTGGCTGGATGCAAGAATGAATAATATGTTATCAAAATTTCCAGTAGTCGCGCGAAAGTTCTTACATTTACAGTCACTTGCCAATTATTTATATAACTAGCAAAGGCGCTCGTTTAAACTTAAAGCTAGATTATTTGCCAAGTTGTCACAAAGGTTCAAGAAAAAGAATTAGGATATTGTTGAAGAGTCCTTTTATTTTAACCGACTCCTTGAGCTTTCATACACTCTAATCCATCTTTACTTGCAAAATCTCACCCTCCGCACGCCTTTTTCGAAAAGAGTAGTGGTCTAATTCCCTTAGCGAATAAGCAAACAAAAAGCAAGTGTGCCCTACCGTCGGCTCCACAACGGTCTTATACTCTGCTGAATCACTTAAAACATATTTTCATCGTAAGACCTACCGGGTACGCGAAGTGATGACATCCCAGCTGAAATCAACAAGAACTTGGCATGCGCCGCCCATCTAACGGGAAGGCAATATAACGAATTTTTGGTAAGGGTAGCGGACTGAATTCCAAGAGAAGACAAGCATAGCTAGGAACGGCAGAAACTCAAATGGGCGGATGAGATGAGGAAGTTTTCGGGGAAATAAGGTGGCCGTAGCTAGCGCAGGACCGGCTGTATCGTAGAAATCTGGAAGATGCCTCTGTCCTACAGTGGGCGTATAGTCAGGCTGATGGTGATGGTTATGAATTTCCTTACATACTTCAGTATTATGCAGAGGCCACACAATTCACGAAGAAGATAAGAAAAATGAAACATACCTTGAGAAGCATTCCTTTCCTGCAGAATAGTGCTGATCTCGGCTGGTTGTTTCATTATCTAGTTTCTAAAGAACACTGCGACTACTATGCAGAAAGAAGAGCCAAAGCTATGCGCTGAATCGCGCTCGCTGCAACATTAGTGATTTGTAAATGTTACTTCACCTCTAAGTGGCATGCGCTTGCCATTTTTATCCATTGTTGTGCGGTACAGCTCTCCGGACACTGCAACATGATAGTGAAAACGCCGTGTACAGTCAACTAGCAGACAGAAGCGGCAGTGAAACGAATTCCTCATTAGAATGATTTGCACCTCCAAAAAAGTAAGCAACACGGTTTCGGCGGCGACCGCGAAAATGTGCTCTCCGGTCGTTGAAAAAGAGAAGCAGGCCACTCTCGCTTTGATGCCGATGAAGCACTTTCGAGATAAGGTGTGAACCGCAAACACAAACTGGAACAATGTAGAAGCAGTTGCATGTGGCTGCGATCATTTGAGATAAGCTTGGTGGCATCACGCGTCCCAAACAAAGCGTCGTTAAATCCGGCCGCCGGTGCCGCTTAGCATTAAAAGCACATAAAAAAACCTCCCGTCAATATCATCAAGAGGCCCAACGTCAAGCTACCGTTGCTATATATGCTGACTTTCTCTACGTCATCCTTGTGTTTTATCTCTTCATCTACCTGCTTTTAGGAATTTACATAAAAACCAGAAGTAAGCTGAACGAAAAATAGCACAATGACTAGATCAAATAATTTTTTAACAACTTAGAAGGGAAGGGTGTTTGTCGTCACAAACGCAGCCTTGAACAAATTAGGTCCGCGAATTCATCAGTTACAGGCATCTAAGGTTAGCTGCATGCGTATGCCTCTTGCGGGCACTTCTCTGATTGGTTATTTTTGTCTTTTGAGTGCAGTTCAAATACCAGACGAAATACGGCGGCGTTTTTCTGGGCAGCTGTCACTGGCTGTATTTCCTAAAATGTCATCTTTAAAAAAAAAAGTGCTGCCACTTTGTCTTTCAGTGCGCGTAGTTTAGCATATCGAAACTGGCCGAGAGTTAGAAGAGCCTCTTAAATACTTTGTACCGCGTGCGAATTTAAAACGTGAGCTTCTGCATTTTACTTTCTTTAATATGCAGCCGCAGCAGTCGGAACAGCACCCCGTGAGATTGGTGTAAGCTACGAATCTTATACCTATTTATACACCACGTCCGGTTCCCCTACATTGGCTCCATTAATTTTTCTGATTGCTTGGGAGAAAATTTGTTTCTCCTTTGCTCAAATACACCTAACCATTTCGCCGGACAACACGATGTTTCGTTTCGAATAAGGATACGGCCAACCGAGCAAGATGAAAGCAGAAATAAATGGAAAGATCCACTTGTACAGAAGAAAGGTATTGAGACTGGAAATAGCCACCTAATGAATGGGTTTAAGATATTTTCATTCCTGTTCAGACCCATCCGCCAATTTCGGGACTGACGACTGCTTTGTGATGACCTAGCACTCCTATGGAGTTCGCTGACTCAAAGGGCAGTGAATAGAACTTTGAAATGTGCGGCATATCAACTCCAGCAATATTACTCAAGTCTCCGATCCAAAATATGGATCTTTTTGTGAAAAAAAAGAATGTTGCCTTTTCTTTTTTGGAATGAAAGGCAATTGGACGTCGGGGTTAAATTTCAAACGTGATGCCGGAAGTCAAGTTTCAATTTGTTTGGTCTTTACCTGAAGGTTGTGACCGGATTGAACGAAAAATTGACGGGAGGTTCGCCTCGTGGAGGGCCTTTAGCGACTCGTATTATTTGTAGTACGACTGAAAGAGGACAACAACTTTCAGTGAAAAATTTAGACACTTAACGTTGCCCATAATACAAGAAATTATGCGTGAATACAAACATAAGGGGCAGATCACCAGGGCGTAATGAGAGTAATTTAATATCTTTTTCCACCTTTCAGAATGTACACGAGCGAAGAAGATTATTTCGGTTAAGGTAGGTGGAAAATATTTCGCTCACGTTGTCTGATTGAAAAATAAAGATCTTCTGTCTTTAGGCGCCAGCCCTGGAGCGACATTCACTTGTAGTCCAACAAATTTCGATTTTGTTAAGCAGTGCTTCAGGAGAGTTCAACTGTGCAGGCTTGGCCCACATTGTTCTGTCGGCGGCTGTATATTCACACGTCTCTAAATATAGGTTTGTAAAGTATGGTCCAGTGATCCTAAGAATAACATAGCTTTGAAACTTTGAAGCCTGAAGGATAATAACTTATTGTTTCTCGAATGTGTAGTTTCCTCCTCATTTAATCGTGCTTCGATGTGGTTGTGATTCTATAAAAAATAATTCTCTCCAAACTGTCATAAAAAGCCTCAGTGCTGAGAAATGCTCCTGAACTCAAGTGTAAATAACCATTTCCTTCGGGCACAATACTTCTAAATGTCTTTAGGCATAGTAAATAAATTTTAGGCGCTTTTAACTTCATAACATAAAGAACATACGGCTGCTCTCTCATTTTTACTATTACAGCGCAGTGAACGAGGCCACTTCACCAGCCGTTTTACGTTGACCAGAAATGCTATAATCGCTGAGAAATATTTAATATGGCTGCGGGACAATATACAGGGTGTTTCTCTTAACTTAAAAAGCCTGTCTTAAAAAAACGGTGTAGAGTATTAGGTGAAACATCCTGTATAGAGCCACAAATGAATAATTTGAGTATCTTGAGAAAACTGCGAGAAAGCGGAATACGGTGCATGCATAGCCTAGCAATGCTTTGTGAACTTGCGATTAAGAAGAAAATAAGGATTTTTAATGTTAGAAACTGCGCAATATGCAGATGAAATGTAATTTTTTTCTGTTATGTTCTTTAATAATAATTGGTTTTTTTAGGGGAAAGGAAATGGCGCAGTATCTGTCTCGTATATCGTTGGACAACTGATCTGGGCCGTAAGGGAAGAGATAAAGGAGGGAGTGAAAGAAGAAAGGAAGAGAGAGGTGCCGTAGTGGAGGGCTCCTGAATAATTTCGGCGACCTGGGGATCTTTAACGTGCACTGATATTGCACAGCACACGGGCACCTTAGCGTTTTTCCTCCATAAAAACGCAGCCGCCTCTGTCGGGTTCTTGCCCAGGACATCCGCATCAGTAGTCGAGCGCCCTAACCACTGAGCCACCGCGGCGGGTCTCTGATATGTTATTCATTTTAGGTTTTGCACTATAAACAACCGCCTTGCTTTTGGGTTGCTTGAGAAATGAATTAATGCTTTGGGCGTAAAAGATGGCAGGAGCTCGAGACAACCTGCCTCCTTGCCTACACGCCCCAAATGACTTGGCCGGAAGGGCGATATCCTCTCTTGCTCCACTTTGTAGACGTGGGATTTTTCGCTTACAAAACGGCTACAGCACTGAAGGCGGTGCCAGTGTAACCTAGGGAAAATCCCTCACAAAGCTATCGGTGCACAAACAGTAAGCGGATGTTTTTATATTCGAAAAAAACTGCTCCAGGCAATCGATGCTTCGGCGAAGATTTAGCCCCTCGAACGCCACTTGTCTTAAAAAAGTGCAAACACAAAATTTTGAACGCATACAAACGATATAAGTTATTTTTTGTTTTTGTCGTAAGGTGATTGCTTATAGCGAATTTCAGTGGCAGGCGCTGAGTGGAACATAATTTAATAAGATTTCAATGTTGACCAAAAAGCCACACAGCACTTCCTCACGCTCCGAGTGACGAGAGGTGCAGCTGTCCGAATTATTTCTACGTCACGAAATACAGCCGTAACTCTCGGAAACAAGTGTTGCTTCCCGGAGACCCTGACGTCATCTGTATTGTGGTACTCCATGTTGGCCGGTCGACCGTCACGTCTATGTTCACTTCAGAGCTAGCGCCGAGAAGAACTGAGATGAGCGTTTTTAATCAGTTATAAACGTATTGGTGCTTGGCGCTCAATTTAACGATTACTAGGCCTGTAGACTTTATTCGAGGCAAAAAAGCAAAAACCCCAAAGTTTTGTCTTTGTACCCCATTAAGTATGGAAACAGGGAGCATTATTTGGAAGCTTTATTTAATGATTTACTAATTTATTTATTTGTTCATTTAACCAATTCCCTCACTCATTTATAAAGCAGCCCCAAAGGGGCTATTGCTACAGTTGAGTTAGAAAATTGTAACTAAACAAACTGGTCAAATGTGTTAGAAATCCCCCAAGGTGGAGCAAATTTTTAATAAGGAATTAGGTAATCAGAAAGTAACTAAACAAAATACAAACTTATGGGGCACGGCAAAACACACGGAAGTAAGCATATTATAGTAAAAAATATAGAACATAATGCAATAAAGAAGCAGTAAAGAAAAATGAATTAAAACCATACGGAATGAACACAATAGAAATCAATACGTAACGTCATATGCCATCAATTTCAGCTAAAAATAGATTTCGTGTAAGAGGCCGGGTTATTCTACGAATTAAGTAGCAACGCTCAATTGTACTTGAGAAATAATCTGAATTTCAAATTGTTAGAGTGCAGTAAGGCTTAATATTAAAGCTGTGGTGACTCCTAGTTGATCGCTGAATATTGGAAAAAGGTAGACATTATGAGTTGACAGATTACCGCGATACTGAATTTAATAGACGATTACATATGCGACCCAGGTTGGTCTTCCCGAGCAATCAATCATTAATTTAACTGCCTCCTGCTAAGGTGGGCAGTTTGCTCGCTATCTGTTGGTAAGGTTGTGATGACGCTGCAAGGTCACGTGAACTAGGTGACCCACCTGCCTCCTAGGTTACTCTCTGGGCATTGCCTGCCAAATTCGTACTCGTAATCTTCCGCTCAGAACGCCGACGGCGTCAACTCTAACACCGAATTTTCTGGTTAACGAGGCCTTTAACGCTGTTCTGTTAAAACTTACCCTAAGCAAAGCGCACATGAAAATTTGCTTCACTGAGCCAAGTAATGCTCTAGGGCCTTCATGGTGCAGGGAAATACTAGTGCAGCTCGTATTACCCTCGAAACTTTAAAATAATTTTCTTGTCATGCTCTTAACGCCCGACTTGCCTAGCGTTAACCAACATTGTATTATTGAGCCACCACTTGGATGTAACGATGCCGCTTCAACTCAAAACGCTACAGTGTGTTAAGTTTCTGAACCACAAACCGCCAAGAGTAGAAAATTGTAACAAGAGAACATTACTCTGTCAAAGTCAGTCAAAGTCAAAGCTTTCCTTATTTTCTAAAGTACAAGGCAGTAAATAAAAAATATTTGAACCAATAGGCGCGTAACTTGTGAAACGGTCCAGTGCAAAATAAAATGCACCAAGCAGCCGTAATGAGGGAAAAAATTGAGAAGAAAAGAAACATACATCACAAATCTACTTCACCTTAAGGGTTTCTCTTAAACATTGAACAAAAATCATGTCTATTATTGAAAGCAAAATGTAAATAAGAAATTTTTTTTCGAAGACGGAGCTACTGTTTTGAAAGAACATAAAGAAAAAAAACTCGAAAACCTAGCGTGGTTACTAGCCCTGTGAACCATTTCCATTTAAGTGTCAAAATAGCCAACTTACACCACACCGTTGGCCTATTCGTCATTTGACCATCCGGCTGGAATGCAGCGGGTGCGGAGTTTGATCCCCAGTGCACAAGATACTTACCAGTGATACAATGGGCAAATGCTTTCCTAGCCTACAGCTCCACTTATCTGTGGTGAAATGACTGGAGAAAAGGTCTCTCACAACATCTTCAGTAGACGAAAATAGTACCTTTTGCAGCGGAACTCTTTACCCGAAGCGGCCTTTTGCCCATAAAAATTCACGGTCATCATTATCGTTATTATCACAATAGCCGACTTGCCTCGAATTGGGTATTCCGCGTGTTGACATTAATGACTCAGGTCATGCCGCGAGAATTCGAAACGATGGGTTCCTAAAGCTTCGGTGCCATATTGATCGAGCACAGTGCCGCCTTTCTTTGGTCGATTTTGAACCGCACTTTCATGAAATTTTTTCTGCGTCATAGAGAAAGCGGACTTTTCAGATCGATAGAATGCCGGGTGGCATGCTTCCGTGACCTCTTTCCGCTGATTTGCGACAAACTGACCCGCGCAAACGCAAATTGTTTCTTCAGTATAATAGAAATAACCCCATTTATTCATGAATGAACGAGGAATGAACTGGAGAGAATAAACGCAGAGTTTCCTCTAATCGGCCAGTGGAATACACCACAAGACTTCTGGTCCCTAAATCAGTATTTCTAGAGAATACGGATATTTGCTTTTTTCGTTTTTCGGAATAAACCACAGTGGTGTATGGAGTTCGGCGTGTCAAAGAGACGCAGGCTATGAGGGACACCGTATAGTGAAGGGCTCCGGATAACTTCAGCCACCTTGTTTTTGTTAACCTGCACTGACATCGCACAGCATACGGGCTAGTATAGCATTTCGCCTCCAAAGAAATTAAGCCCGAATCGTTCTGGTCAGCAGCCGAGCACCGCAACTACTGAATCACCGTGGTGTCTTGCAAAAGAGCGCAAGAAAAGCAATTTATGGAGAGGAATATAGGGGAAACCTAGCGTCGCAACTCGTCCGTGCGTGTCAGGTAGCCTGCCTCATCGGAGATTCAAGGTCATTTCATTCTCGGTAGTACGGGAAGAAACAGACGACAGACAAAGTAGAAGACGACAAGGACGAGCACTGACTCGCAACTAATTTTTTTAGAGGGAAAAATACACATTTTATACATCTCAGTGATGTGGCAGAGCCCTTACAAACAGCACATTTAATGGGAATAAGTTTATCAAGTCATCTCACCTGTAATGAACCCCTGTCAAAACCAAGCGACTCCCCCAACCTTCCTCTTTTCACCCCAAGTCGTAAACATGAATTACCAAAAAACGAAGTTTTTTCATCAACCAGCAATAAAAAAGGCTGGTTTACACACTGTAGCTGTTTCTTTCGGATGAAACATGCTCTCCGCATTTTCCTTGCTGCTTTATCCTGTTGCTTTCTCGGCACTGGGAAAAAAAAAACAAGAGAAATACTTAAATCATATATTAACCAAAAAAAAGAACAGCTGCAATGTGTAAACAAGCGCTTTTTGTTGCTCGGTGAGAAAAAAAAGGTTTTAATTCTTTCTAATTTATGGCTATGATTTGGAAGGAAAAATGTGGCGGGGGATGGCTCGGTTTTTGACAGGTGTTCACCACATGGCAGATGAGTTGTTAAAGTTCTATTCATTGAAAGTGCTGTGTTTAAGTGCTCTAGGCTCTTTATTGTCCCAAAATTCTGATGTATAAGATGCGTTGCTCTCAGTAAAAAAAAAATAGTTGCGATTAAGCGCTCGTCCGTGTCGTCATCTATTTTGTCTTTCGCCTGTTTGGCGCACCACCGCCCATAATGAACTACAATTACGAACCCACCCAGCTATCCATCCGTCCTCTAAATCAGCCAGCCGTAATATTTTCTGTGCGAAAAAAATTCCAATTAACTGCACAAGCATCTGATCCTGACACTTTGCCTTTTAAGTCAACATTGAAAAGTACAAAAGTATTGAAATGTGTTCTGCAGTTAAGGTGAAATTTAAAATGCAACAGGAGGGAGAAGAAAAAAACTCACAGGACGGTCGCGACTGTGTAACGTGACATTCAGCGATAGCTAGTGTGGTGCTCAAGTGACGCACCCCTGCACTGGCAGGCGGCTGTACCAAACAAAGGTACCCGTAGGTGTATGCGACCCAGGCTAACCGTGATATAAGGTGGGTGCGTTCATGACCGGGTGGATGTCATTAACGCAGCCACCGGATATGCCGACGGCAATGCCGAAGACGCGAAGGAGAGGTATGGGCGCCTAACAGCTGCCTCTGTAAGAACTTGTACAACCAAGCTTACTTGCTTCGCCCAATAAACGTGAGCTCCAGAGGCTCTGGAATTAAAGACATTAAAGAGGTCGGATTTGTGGAAATTGAAGGTAAAGAATGCGAAGTCCATTTGAGCTATCATTTGAAATGGTGATGTAATCGCCGATTAAAATCTCGGCAGCCTTCGAGCTTCTTCGCAATGCACAGCGCGAAGTGAGGAGTGTATGATGACGTCGTATACGATGCCGCTACATTTCCAACGCATAACCGCTTGCTTTGAAGGAAAAAAAAATGTCAGGGAAGGCAAAGTACACAGGGCGTTGCTTGGCAGCGTCCAACCACTAACGGCAGAGAGCCGTTGACTGTAGCGGAAATTTGAAATCTTACCGTCTGTTATGCCGCAAGGAGCTTCTGCGCACTGTTCTACTGTTGCGTAGAGAAGCTCAACCTAAATCGTTGACTACATATTCATATTAAATGATAGGGCAAAAAATAAAACGTTGCCTACTTTACCTTTGTATCCTTTAATATCGTAGAATTCTGCAATAATTGTACAGTTGCCGTTAATCAGAGCAGTTTGTTACATGTTTAATCCAGCCTCTTAGTGGAACCTACATCGCCAGCCGTAAGAGAACACCAGGCCGATCTGATCTGGCCATCCGTTGCCTCCCACCCTCTCACGCTCTCTTTTTCCCTCTCGCAGTTTCAATCTGCCTCCTCTTCTCTAAACGTGGAGTGGAGGGCTTCGCTCTCTCAAGCTTTCCACATGACAACCAGTGGCAGAAGGCGGCCACCTTCCGTAGATGGCCGGGACATATTTATGTTCATTGAATGAAATGAGGTTACTCAAAATTATAGTAAATTCGATTAATTAAGGTAAATAAATTATTCACTAAGTTAAGATCTGATAGCTGACACAGTAAATTTCACGGTAGAATGCAGGGCTATATATGATGAACCTAGGTTACAACAGCTGTTGGTAATGCACACACACGCGATGCGATCCGAGAAATCTTTGTTAGCTCTACTGGTTTCTTATTAATGCAAAAACTTACAAAAACCTTACGAGTACCATAACGAAAAAGACCGACAGCGTGTGCTAGTGTGTGTACTTTCCGATGGACACAGAAATCCTAGCGAGGTGCAAGCGATGCACCGCCATTTCATGCAATCGTATACATGTCATTCGTCCATACATACTCCCCACTGGGCGAGCCTAAATGTGGCGCTAGTTTTTGCAACTGCATTTGTACCAAACCTGTGACAAAACCATTTGTCCTACAGCGTTCCGGATGGTCTCATACGAATTCTCGATGCATATAGCTTACCTGTGGTAGTCAAGTTGGAGGCTAGCTTGCGAAAGGGATTCGATCCGACCACAAACGCACCTCCAGTTATATGCCTTCCCAGACTCTAATAGTACCTGAGTACAGCGAGTGATCATCCCGAATGGTTATTTAAATTCTGAGGACGAGGTGACCATGAGCATGATCAGAAAAGGACGCAAAATTATGAAAAGTTTGCCGCTACGACAAATGACGTGATCTGATAAACGGTTGCCCCTCAGAGCTTCGGGTCCAGCGGTCGCCTGGAGCCAGAGGCCACGGCTCATGGACGCACCGGGATTGTTGGGCGGGGGTGCCGTCTTGGTTCTTGTCATCAAGGCGGAAAGCTGGGCTAGTTGGTGTTTCATCATGAATTAAAAGACTAGCGCATATAACAGAGACACAGACAAAGAAGTAGACAGGACGAGCGCTCGTCCTGTCTACTTCTTTGTCTGTGTCTCTGTTATATGCGCTAGTCTTTTAATTCATGGTTCTTGTCGTCTGAGGGTCTCTAGTTTGGCATGTGGGCGGAATTACCTGGTCATCGCGCGGCTGCTCCTGGCCCTCTAGTCTTGCGGTCACGGCTTGGTGGGGCCGGGGGAGAGTGGGTGGTCGAGACTTGTGGCAGACCCAAGCTGCGGAGTCCAGGTGCCCTAGATTGACGGCCTAGGCGAGCGAAAGGCGTCGATGCTCTAGGGGCGGAATGAATGTGAGCGGCAGCACTTCGGCGCGGAAAGCGGAAGAACAGGACAACATGATGGCAGATGAAATATTATGTCGTTGTTGACCTCAGTAAACAAGGAACGCACCCACGCCGGTCGATTGTGCACGGTTTTTAAAGGCTACATGACGAGCGTGCCAGAGCCACTGCCCGCTTCGTTGATGTTTTCATAGTAACAATACCATTAGAACAGGTGTTGAAAGAAGCAATGCGTTCTCCTCTTTACTATGCTCATTCGCCACATTTTGCAGCTAGAGCAGTTTCTTGGAGGTCTTCCGCCGAAAGTAGGCAGAACACTCTTTTATCAATGAAAACAATGGATATAAATTTCACCAGCATTAAACGTCATCAAGATCACCATTTATAACATCACTGAAAGGTGTTCAGTATGTGGCAAGTGGTGGCCACGTTCTGCATTTTGGCATGTGGAAAATTATTTTCCGTATAAAATCATCATCAACATCCTCATCATCAGCCTGACTACACCCACTGCAGGGCAAAGGCCTCTCCATATGTCTCCAATTAACCCGGTCCTTTGCTAGCAGCGCCCACCCTATGCCTGCGAACTTCTTAATCTCATCCGCCCACCTAACTTTCTGTCGCCTCCTGCTACGCTTCCCTTCTCTGTTTAAAATAACTAAAATCAAATGAAGAAAAAATCTTATACTAAATTAAATGCAATTCATTAAAGGGAAATAAAGTTACTCACAGACTATTTACATCCTATAGCGGACGCTCTAGATACCACGGTAAACTTGAAGGCTCTAAGCTACAGTAGAACTACAACAGCTTTAGTTTTAAAGTGAAGAGGCGATCATGCCATTTGACCCGACACACCTGCGTCATCTGTATTGATTTATTTACCTTTTACGCTGATTGCCATGCAATTTCATCTTTGAATTTGATTTCGCAGTGTGCTTCTGGCAAGTGGAAACTTCTGAATAGTGGTGGTGTGTGAACCCGTGGTCGGCAAGAGGTGGTAGGTGATAGATTCAATTTTCCTGAAGAGGCCTGGAAGGTGTCATGATCGGGCAAGGTGGAGGCTTCACACACACACACACACACACACACACACACACACACACACACACACACACACACACACACACACACACACACACACACACACACACACACACACACACACACACACACACACACACACACACACACACACACACACACACACACACACACACACACACACACACACACACACACACACACACACACACACACACACACACACACACACACACACACACACACACACACACACACACACACACACACACACACACACACACACACACACACACACACACACACACACACACACACACACACACACACACACACACACACACACACACACACACACACACACACACACACACACACACACCACACACACACACACACACACACACACACACACACACACACACACACACACACACGCGCACACGCACACGCACGCGCACACGCACACGCGCACGCGCACGCGCACGCGCACGCGCACACGCACACACGCACACGCACACGCGCACGCGCACGCGCACGCGCACACGCACACGCGCACGCGCACGCGCACGCGCACGCGCACGCGCACGCGCACACGCACACGCACACGCACACGCACACGCACACGCACACGCACACCACACACACACACACGCACGCACGCACACGCATGCGCACACGCGCAGCACAGGAACGCACGCACATGCATGCACGCACATGCACACACGCCACACGCTTTTTGCCGAAAGTAGACTATATGGAAAGCAGTAAAAAGCAATTACAAATTCCCCCCGCCCAACGGGTGTGTCTAAGAGTCCGAGGTGTGAGAGGGGTGGAAAGTGGTAACAGCAAACCACTGCACAGAGTTCATAATAGCACTCTTTTTCACGCCTCCTCCTCACCGAGAAAAAACAAGCACTTCGAAACTCAAATATCCCTTCTGATTTAGGAATACGTGGTCAAGCCCATTTGTGAAGGAGGTGCAGGCGTCAGGGTTGGGTTGCAGAAAAAGACAACATTGTTTTTTCGCCATGGAGAGTCGCAGTAAAAGCTTGTCTAGACTTTACGGAAGCAGCCTCGCGGTGGAGCACGGCTGCCTCACGGTTGAAAAGATGGAGCCCGAAACGCATTACCCTTGTTGTTTGGAAGGGCTGAAGGTATGCGTATGTCTTGCCGGTAGAAGGACACCCACATCTTCACATAAAAATCCGAATGCTTACATTGCTTACATCCGAATGCCACCTTATCCTACTACTTTTCCACGGGGCGAACGGAGCTCCGGAGAAAAGAGGAAAAAAAAAATTTGTGCCTGCCTAATATTACATATGGTTTAAGATCCCGATTTCTGAGGCGAAAGAGATCTTTTCATTGCTAAGTTTGAGTTACCACTAATAGATTTCGATGCAGCCAAGTACAGGAATATTCTGAAAGCTTCAGGAACGCGAATGGAATTTACGCACTTGTCAGCCAGTGAAGACGTGTACGAGAACAAGGCAATAAAGCAGAAAATGGCGAAAGGTTTTGTGATTTGCCTCTGAGGACTTGGTGTACAAAAATACAGTTCAAATAAGCGAGATAGCGTTATATTTATACATTATTTGGGTTTTAAAATGAAAATGATCGTGATATTCTACACACGATTAAAGTTTAAGATGTACGCGGCAGAAGGAGACCGCCTTTCGAGCCATTGATTAGGTTCGGCTTTTAGAAGCAAGTGTCAGTGACCATTGAACAATTTTGTTGTAGCGACGTCGCTGGCAACACGGCAGTGTTCACCCTCTAGATATCGCTTCTAGGCAAATAAAACTGCATTGCGTGTGGAGGTTATCCCATGGTACTACATCTAAAAATATTCGTGTTGCACAACACTGCACTATTGCGTGCAAAAGCACCAAACAGGGGTTCAACATATATGAACTATGTGGAAGGAAATTAAAATTATTTGATACGATTTAACTGCAGCAGCGAGCGCACGTATCCATATTTGAGAAGTCTGTTCTCAAGAAGAAAAATTGCATGGCTCGCTCAAGCTCCGGTTTAAGGGTACGACGCAATAGCTTCAATCGGGGAATGCCCGTACCAACAGAATTCGTTATCTTCGACCTATACATTCATAGATTTCTGGGAGTCGTTGTACCCGTCCTGAAGCAGTGGCCAGCGGTGAAGTGATGCAACACTGCCCTACGGTGGCAGGTGCTGCCGACGATGGCCCTTGCGTGATCCATGTTTGAATTCAATTTATTGTTCTTTGTCGCACTGTTCTTTGACGCAAACACTGCTTGGGCCCATAGCCAGCAGCTAGTAAAGGGTCCAGTACAGAATTGTACAAGAATTGCAGGCAACCACTTGTCTCAATAAAAAACACCAGTATATATCAATGCACAGGAAGCGCTAAAACAGTTAATTATCCTTTTTTAAACTCGCAAGTATGCCAATGAACAGAATTCGAAGAAATCAAACAGTCGGAGCTTACAGATCAGACAACAGCACGTAGAACGTATACATTCATTAGAGAAACACAAATTGAATGCATAGCATTACCTAAGAAGGACCACAAATGCTATCACGTAGCCCATATGACAAAGAATGTATATTAGATAACCCAGGTAGCCAAGAATACATACCGCATCAAATCACAAACAGATATGTAAAAATTTAAAGTAACGCTACAGCAATGAGGTGCAAGTATTATCTCTTGAGCGTGTCATCATTTTAATGCAATAGCTTTTTTATACCAAGGAAAAGTTGCTGGAAAGTTGTAGGTCATATGGCAGACTATTACAGATCTTAACGCCAGAAAAATCTAGCATACGCTCACCATACATGTTTCTTTTTGCAGGTAAGTTAAAATTTCCGTAGGTAAGGCTTCGCGTTAAGCGTGTAGGAATGTTAAGTATAGATATATCAAACGGAATGTTGTTAGCAACTATAGTGTGGTTGCATTCAACAGCTTTTTCCTTACGAAGAAGATCAAACTATAGCACGCGTAGTATTGTAAATAGGCTCTTGCTGGGTCGAGAGTAGCTAGAATAGGATATTATTCTAAGTGTTCTCATTTGTGAGCGTCTAATGGGCTCTAGGTAAGTAACCTATGTCAAAACCCACGACTGGATGCAATATGACTTGTGAGAATGTACTAATATAAAGTACAGGACACGCAGAATATTGAGATGCAGCCTTCGCAAAAGTTGAATTAATCTGATGTTGCCAGTGTATGTGCTTATCTAGTGTCCCTCCGAGGTACGTAAAGAAATTTGTTGATTCAAGCTGGGTCTGACTAATAGCTTTTTAATATCGGTTGAATCCAGTGATGTATTTCGCGACTCAAACAACAGTATGTACTTAGTTTTCTTGATGATGATGATGGATTTTTATGGCGCAAGGGCATCTATGGCCAAAGAGCGCTGTCGCAGTTTTCTTGGTATTGACTGTTAATTTGTTCGTGAGATACCAGTATGAAATTTTTTCCAATTCTCTTTTGCGACGCTTTCTAGTTAGACAGTCTGATGAGCAGTAATATAATGGCTGCGCCATCGGCGTCCGTAAGGGCGTCGGCTGACGTTAAAATCTGAGTGCTAGGTTGTTGCCGTAAAACTAAAAAAGCAGCTGACAATGTGCAGACCGTTGCAATACTCCAGTCTGCAGATATTGCATATATGACGTTAAATTATCAATTGAAACATTTTGTCGCCTGTCTGTCAGGTAACTGGAGAAAAAGTCAAGCACCCTATGCGGAAGCCATATATTAATAATTGGTTAAGCATAATATCATGGTTAACTGTGTCATGTGCATTTTTATGTTCAGAAAAATAACAGCTGCGAGCATAATAATGTGTAGTGCTCAGTTAATTGCATGAGTGAGCGTAATAACAGCTGAGCTAATAGAATGCTCTCGCCGAAATCCATGTTGCTGTGCACAGGTAATAATGTATTTGTCAAGTAAATTGCAAATACGCTTGGAAATAATTTTTTCAAATATGTTGTTAATAACGCTAAGTACTGAAATAGGTCTGCACCATGAAGAGTAAGAAGAATTGCCATCCTTAAATACAGGAGTACAGCGGGAGCTAACTTTATAGACGGGGTTTATGTGTAGTTATCTAGAGAATGGTTAAATAGACTGCATAAGATTGGTACTAAAATCTCAACATTATGCTTAATTACTTATGCCGGAATAACACCCAAGCCAGCTGCCTTGTTAGCTAGTAACTCCAAAAGAACATAAAACCATGAAGTGATTTCAACTTCGTCGTGAGCAAAAGTCTTAAGAACTGACGGCGGAAGAACGCTGTTCATGCTGGCACTTGGAAGCTTTGCAGCTATATCAGGACCAACACTGGTGAAAATGTATAACTCTCATCAACTGTATTCTAGTAATAGTAGAGCATAGTGTGGAATATTTCTTCGTGTTTCCCGTGACCTCAATAACAATTTCCTACCACATCTTTCTTGGATTTCCGGCCGGACCTGGATTTCGGCAAGTGAAATATTCCCATTTTCAGGCTCTTGAATAAAGACACTGATTTTTTCCGCGCGCATATCAATTTGGTATAACCCATACTCGTTACTTTCATGATGTAGCCATTTAAGATACGTGCACTCCTTTTTCCTTAATCTTTTTAAAAAGTATTCGGTCATCCAGGGACAAATACTTTATAACGCCGCGAAGAAACAACAGTTTGGTTACTGCTGTTTATAAGCTCGACTCGGGTATTTATGAAGCTAGAGAATTGTATATTTACATAATAATAAATATAATTGGTTTTTGGGGAAAGGAAATGGCGCAGTATCTGTCTCATATATCGTTGGACACCTGAACCTCCCCGTAAGGGAAGGAACAAAGGAGGGAGTGAAAGAAGAAAGGAAGAAAGAGGTACCGTAGTGGAGGGCTCCGGAATAATTTTGACCGCTTGGGGATCTTTAACGTGCACTGATACCACACAGCACACAGGCGCCTTAGCGTTTATCCTCCATAAAAACGCAGGCGCCGCGGTTGGGTTCGAATCCGGTAACTCCGGAGCAGTAGCCGAGCGCCCTAACCATTCAGCCACCGTAGCGGGTACATTTACATCATCCTGAGAGATTAGGTCAGTACTGAGTAATAGCTGCTTGTCATGGAATGATTCATAATTTATCTTTTTGTGGATCTCGGTTTAAAATCTTTTACAATAGGAGGTGTGTCCGCCTTAAAGAAAATTGGGAAGTGATCGAAATTGGCGTTTTATAGACGCGTGCGCTGGCACTGCGCTAATGTTTGTTAGCGCACGGTCTGTGTATGTTTCCTAGAAAGTTATGTGTGTCGGGGAAGTTACCAAATTGCAGAAGTTGTATGATTGAAGAAGGCATGTGTGGTTCGTGGTATTCGCGGAAGTTCTATCAATATTCATGTCTCCAACAATTACAAATCGATTTTTGAGTTTTTATGTTAAAGAAAAGATCATTTCCAGCTTATCGAAAAAAAAAAACGGGAAGGGTTGAACTTAGAGGTCGGTAGGCTACGCCCACTATGAGCCAACACTCAAGTTTCGTAAATAATGCTTCAAAGTCCGGAAAACAGCAAGGGACTGATGATAAGGTGGTGTATGATAGGCTGTTCGTAACAAACAATGCCACGCCGCCACCGCCAAGCTGTGAGTCTCGTGGCTGGAACATGGTCACGTAGACCGGAATGGCTGTATAGTGATGTTTTCTCAGCCACGTTTTTGATTGCTAGGATTTTTAACGGCATACCCTTTGTTTGAAGATAAATGAAAGTACGCGAATATTACTATGAAGTGCAGACATCCTTTTTCTGGGAGCCATCGTGAGCGAGACTCGGTGTAACTAGTTTCATTGTGTTATGGTACGATAGTAGCACTGGCTATTCTTTCTAGGTCCGATTTACAGGTCACGTGGACTGCCTTTGATTTCTCAGCTTTCCTCGTTAATATTTTTCCGTCGGAGACCCAGACGAACTTCCTCCCTTTATCGCGTTTGGTCTGGGTGGCCTTGACGAGTTGTACCTTGTTTCTGGGCAAAAATTTTCGTTGACGTATATAGGATCTGTTCCTTCAAACCCAAGCATCGATGTGTTCAGCCACGTTTTTTTTTTTTTGCCGCCAGCAAAAATTATTTCGTGCAGCAGGGGAGGCAAACTTTACCAAAAGATTTGGCGGTCCCTTAGCCTTTGTTGGTACACGATGTGCAGTTTCAATGTCGCGGCTGTACACATCTGTTGACAATCACGAAGCGACTCTCGGATCAACATTATTAAGACCCTCCTAAGCAAAAGGAATGCTCTTCAGATCGAGGTCACACCTCCTACGGTACTGTTTCAGTTCAATTAGTTGTTTTTTTTGGTGTCACTGAGTTCATTGCTTAAAGTCCGATTTTTTTTTCTGGCACTCAAGGCACAGCTGCTTTATATCTTCGAGCTCTGTATGGAGGGAGGGTCTTAACTTCAGTTTTGAATTCTTCGAAGTTCTCATTATTGAAGCCGATTCCTGTTGTGACCGATACAAGCTCCGTCTGTATAGCTGCGTTCGATGACTGCAGCTTTTTTACCTCGTGCTTTAGTTCGGTCATAACCTTCACAAAGCGAGAAGTCATTTCAGTCAAAACTCTGCCTACTTTTTTATTCTAATCGAAGCTTTTTCAGCAAGTGTGTCTGCAAATTCAGTCAAACCATCACTGATTTTGCTTCCCAGTGTGGCCGAGTCAAGCCTGGACTCCATGTACGCGAAAACTCACGCGAACGCGAAGGCGACGGCGGCAAGCGACGAGCGACGCCGTCGCGCGAAGCAAAATGCATGTGTCGCTTGTCGTGTCGCTCGGATCTGCACCCACTGAAAATTTCGCTCGTCGCCCGGAAGTCCCCCACGCGACTGGCCAATCAGAGCCCCCCAAAGCCGTTTCCGGTTTGTCCACGGTTTCTCACGGGCACATCTCACGAAACCAGCCCGTCGTCTTGGTCATCGCCACCGTCGAGAAAATATTTAGTTTTGTAGCTGTGAGGCAGGCCCGCACGATTTAAATAATTAAAACAATCTACTTGTTTGGTGCGGAGGGCTAACAGCATTTGGAGCGGGCTACGCGAGCGGGCGTACTGCAGGGAGAGATGCGTGTCGAGCCGCGGGTACCGGCGCTCGATCCACCGTGCCGCTGCGCTCCAACTGTGCAGAAACACTCGCGGCGCGCATTCTCAGTGGTATATTATAGTTTGCTCACTTACAATCAGGTTGCGGTGACAGTTTATGGGAGTGTTTTTACTAAGCCGGAGTGCACAGGCACCGAACGAAAGCACACCTCCCCCGTGAACCCGTGATGTGACTTCGTCTCCGCAAGCACGCCTTTGGCTATCTCCACTTCCGCTACACCGCTGCCGTAGAGGAAATATTCCCTTGGCCCTGACTATGAGGCACACTCACAAAATTTTAAGAGAGAGAGTTTACGGGCCTGTTTCTAAGCTTGAGTGCGCAAAGCACGGAATCCGCTGCGCACGTCGCGGGCTCGCGTCGCCTGCCGCCTTCGCTTGCATGGAGGTTGCCCACAAGCGAAGGAGCGAACGCCAGCCGTCGCCGCCGCCGTCGCCTTCGCGTTCGCCTGAGTTTTCGCGTGCATGGAGTCCATGCTTTAATCGGTCACAGCCTCTGCAAACAAGAACAGTAAAACTGGAAATTTCAGACCAGTTCGGCAGTCTTAGACCGCAGAGACATAACAAATAATGGATAGGTTGTCCCACCTGCAACGAGCGATGTCAGCGATTTAGCTGAAGTGGTAGCCACGGGGTGCCGGTAGCTCTCTGAATGTGCCTTGACCGGTGCCACATTGCTGAAGATCACGCCCCCAGACGCTGGGCCACTGAAGTAGAAAGGCGCTGTCCTGGTGATGACGTCCGATGCGCATGCGCCTATGTCCTGGTGGGTATTGCTCGCTGCTGTCGACAGTTTCTTATCGGAGGCCTGCAACGAGCGATGTCAGCGATTTAGCAGAAGTAGTAGCCACGGCTGCCGGTACCGCTCTGAATCAAATCATTAATTAACTGCCACCTACCGCTGTGGAGAGTTTGCTCAGAATGCGGTGGGTATATTTCGGTGATGCCACAAGATCATGTGACCAAAGTGGCCCATCTAGGTTGCTTCTCCGCGTTTTTTCCGCTCACAACGCCGACAACGCCGGCGGTGCCGGATTTTCTACCAGACGCGAGGCTTAACGCTATCTCGTTTAGAAAAGCGCATAGAGTAATAGACTGCATTAAGAACTGAAGACGAAGGCCACGGTTGCTAAACCCCTCCAACAGTCTGGCTCGGAAAAAACAGGGAATTATATCTTTATGCGGTTGTTCGGAAAGAACATGAAGGCATGACGGTGCAAAAAAAAATATTTTTTTGCTGCGGGCCTAACGCGAGCCCTCCGTCCCACTGCCCCCTTGCATTGCCTTCTCCTTAAAAATATCTTACATCATCATCTTAGAGCGAAAACGATTTTAAGAGGTTTCAGTTCAAAGTTTTCCAGCGCAATGACATACGGCAGCAAGAGAGAATAAGGAGGATCAACAGAGCCCTGACTAACAACTCTTTATTATGCGACACACACACATCTTAAATACCCTCAGTCGAGCGCAGGCGCACACCTTACAAAGAAAAAAAGAAAAAAAATCATGACATATTCC